>NC_143565.1:4306764-4610735 GCF_054136105.1 Typopeltis vanoorti | reverse complement strand
CTGCTCAACTTTTATTCGCTTTAAAACTTTCTTACATGTTATTCTTTTCAATATGAAATTCAATTTTATCCTGCTCAAGACTAAATAGTGATCACTTCCAATTTCAAATCCTCTGTACACTCTGGTGTCCTGCACCACGGAAAAAACATCACTATCAACAATAACATAGTCAATGAGACTTTTCTTATTCCTAGCCTCTTCTCTCCATGTGAATTTGTGCACATTTTTATGTTGGAACATGGTGTTAGTAATAACCAGTCCATGTCCTGAGAAGAAATCCAACAGATATTTGTCATTATTATTAGTTTGCTCTTTTCTCCAAATTTTCCCAAAATATTTTTGTATGTCTCACAATCATTTCCTACTCTGCTATTTAGATCCCCAACAAGGACCAACTTTTCCTTTTTCATTGTGTCAGTTGCTTTTTCTAAAGCCTCAAAAAATTCCTCCACTTCTACCTTAGTAGAACCTTCTGTGGGACCATAGGCACAAATAAGTCTCATTGTCCAGTTCCCCATTCTCATGTTTGCCCACATTACTCTACTTGAGACTGACTGCCATTCAAGAGGATTAGCCTCATATTTTGTGTTGAATACTATGGCTACTCCTTCTTTTCCTTGATTGTCATTGCCTGAATATAACATTTTGTATTTATTGCTCAGAAAGATCTCACCAGTTTTGGTCTTTTTTGTTTCAGTCACCCCTATTATGTCGATATGGTACTTATCTAATTCCTCAGCTAGCTCCATTTCTTTGCCATTCAGGCTTCTTACGTTGATAGTACCGATCTTTAACTCTGGTGATGTTGAGTTGGGGTTTGTTTTCAGATTTGTTCCAGTAGCTGACTTTTCGCTGTTCGCCCTGGTTCCCTGGCGAAAACAATGGGGGCCTTGTTTAACCGGGAGACGTCCCAGCCGGCATGAAATTTTGTCATGTTGTACCATCATTTTTTATTTTGGTTTAACCAATAAGAATACAGTTTGGTCGGCTAAATCCCAAATTGCCAGCCCATCCTCGTTCGTTCAGTAACAAAGTAGATACCCAACAGGGTGCACCACGAGAAGGTGAGGATTGGACATTAGGTCAGAAATCCTGGTCGGTTCTCTGCATTCCTTTAAAGGCTATGTGGAGGTCTCCTCTCAGTTATACACCTTTGACCCTTAAGCACCCCATGCTAAAAAATGTATAATTGCTAAAATGTATAATTTGTAATAAATATCGATTATTTAAACAATATCTCATCAATTACACCCTATCTTGTATAAAGTACCCAATAATTATAATTATTTGCATAAATTTATAATTATTATAATTATTATTATTATTATTATTACGGGTATCTCCATGGAGTCAGTAGACTCATCGTGGGAGACCCAAACTAGCAAAACAATATCTGTCATATCTCTTCTTGAATTCATTTACAGACGAAGAGCTCACAACTAAGTCAGGCAATGAATTCCACTCATTCACCACCCTCCAGGCAAAAAACCTTGTTCTGACACCTTTGTTAACCACACTCTTCTTTAATTTCCAGAGATGACCTCTTGTTCTTCCATCACTATCACACAGCTGAAACATTTCCCCTGCATCAATCCTATAAAAACCTTTTAGTAATTCGAATGTTTCTATCATATCCCCTCTTCTTCGCCTATCAACCAATCTCTGCAATCCTCAAGCTCTCAATCTATCAATGTAGGGAGCATTTTTTTATATCACTCACCAACTTGGTCACTCTTCTCTGAACCCTCTCCACAGCCTCCTCATCTCCAAGTAATCCAGGTGACCAGACCTGAGCACAGTAATCCAAATGTGGAAGTATCAATGTTTTATAAAGGGGAATAATAACCTCTTTATCTCTGGATGTCAGTGTGTTCCTCAACAACCAAGTAATCCTATGTGCAATCTTGGACACCTTAGCAATGTGTCCTCTGAACTTCATCTCCCTATCTACCAATACCCCTAAGTCCCTAGCCTCATCAATCTCTTGGAGTACCTTTCCATCGATGTAGTACACAGCTGGTAATCTTTTAATCCCAAAATGCATGACTTTACACTTTTCCACATTGAACTGACATCCATTTTCTTTTGCCCATTTTACCAGCTTATTTAAATCCTCCTGCAAACTTTCAACATCGGCTTGATTTTTTATTGCATTACACAACTTTGCATCATCAGCAAACAACTGAATATCTCCCTTTAAGCCGTTTCCTATATCATTTATATACAAATTAAACAACATTGGCCCAAGCACAGAGCCCTGAGGCACACCACTGGTCACCTGCCTCATTCTGGACTCGGCTCCTCCATACACCACCTTATGGTATCTCTCCCTGAGCCATTCTCCTATCCATATCACCAATTTAATATCCATTCCCATCTGCTCCAATTTGTGTAACAGTGTTCTATGGGGTATCCTGTCAAAAGCCTTAGCAAAATCCAGAAATACCACTGTGTAGCCAGTTCCTTTGTCCAACTCAGATGTTATTCTATTATGAATAGTTAATAGATTGCTAAGGCAGGATCTACCTTTAACAAAACCATGTTGGCCTCTATAGCGTATCATATCCTGATCCACCCATTCTTGAATTTTGTCTTTAACCAACTTTTCCAATACTTTTACCACTACTCCTGAGATGGTGATTGGTCTGTAATTCAATACCGCAGTTTTAGAGCCACCCTTATGCAAAGGAACCACTTTGCCTAACTTCCACTCCCTAGGGACCATACCAGAGTTCAAACTTAAGTTAAATATCCAGGTAAGAGGGGTTGACAATTCATTTGCACATTCACGCAACACCCGAGCTGATATTCCATCTAAGCCTACCGCAGTGTTTGCATTTAAGTTTTGCAATATATTTAATACCTCTGATTCTTTAGCTTCAATTCTCACATTAAGTATTGCTATAGGTATAGAGATATCCTCACTTGGGTGATAGACTTTTGAAAAGTGATCACTCAGTAACTCGACTATTACATCTGATTTTGTCACCTCAATACCATCAGCACCCACTAAGGTTATCCTTCCGAAGTCATTCTTCCTCTTACTTGCCACATAGCGGAAGAACTCTTTGGGATTACCCTTGATCTCTTTGGCTAAGGTCTTCTCATAATCTGATTTAGCTTTTCTTACTATGCTGGTAACCTTCCTAGCTTGAGCCTTGTACTGCTCATGGGTGTCCTGATTGCCTTTCTCCTTGTAAATTCTCCATAACATTTTCTTTTTTTGCAGTTCAAGCTTGATACTACTGCTCATCCATCTAATGCCTGCCTTGTTTGACCTCCTAACCATGGGGACACAATCTGATATTGCTTTCCTCAGATACCCGCTGATTTTATCCCAAGCACTGCTAACATCTTTCCCTTGCAATATGTTCTGCCATGGGATGGCTGCAAGCTCACTCCGAAGCTTGTTATAATTGCCTAACCTGTAGTTCCGTACATACCCCTTCTTAATAGAAAAATCCACAGATTTTGCAACCTCCCAAGTCAATACCACATGATCGCTTTCACCAACTGGAGGTAACGAGTACACCTTACTTATGCATATAACCTCTGAACCAATAACCAGGTCCAACACTCTCACACCACGTGTCCCTTCAGTTACGTGCTGTTTCAAGTAATTATCTCG
This sequence comes from Typopeltis vanoorti, assembly GCF_054136105.1. Classification (NCBI taxonomy): domain Eukaryota; kingdom Metazoa; phylum Arthropoda; class Arachnida; order Uropygi; family Thelyphonidae; genus Typopeltis; species Typopeltis vanoorti. Next base: position 4,607,107 of record NC_143565.1, on the reverse strand, counting down.
TAGAAGATGTATGAACTCCATTTCCTTTTTGCTACGTGATATTTCCTCCTTCCAATTGATATCACCATAATTAAAATCCCCCATAATAATCACTAAGCCTTCACTCATTGCACTAAGTTGCTGATGCATGAATTCAATATCTCCCCCCGTACTCCCTGGCCTATAGCAGCATCCAACTGTATATTTGGTTGCGTTGGTCACTATTTCGCACCAGACTGCCTCAAATGAACTCTCATTCACATGTCTATCATCATGATATACTACTTTCTTTGGCTGCAACACATCAGCTATCATCAACAGTACTCCTCCCCCTGTTCTATCTTCTCTATCCTCCCTGAAAATACTGTACCCATCACATTCAATTCCAGTGACCACATCTTCTGCTGACAGCCAAGTTTCGCTAATGCCTACAACTTTTGGTGAGATTTCACTGACTAATGCCAAAAATTCTTCTCTCTTATTTCGAATGCTTCTAGCATTGGTATACAAAAATTGCAGATTCCCTCTAGATCTTGTACCGGCTTTAGAACTGAAATATAAGTCACTAACTACCATAGTCCTATGCCGATTTTTATCCCCTCTCTTCTGCAATTTATTCAGCCTATAAGGATCAATAAATACACGATCGGTGCTAAAGTTTCTCTCTCTTACACTCAACCTTTTCAATATTAGTTTCCCTGCCCAATAACTTCAACCTGTTCAGAAAACAATAACTTCTTCAATCGCTTATGTCCTTCCATGTTAAGATGCAGTCCATCTCTAGCATACAACTGCCTTTTTCCTTCAAACACACTCCAAACATCAACAAACACCAGACCTCTTTTTCTGCACATTCTTGCAATCATATCATTCATTATCATTGCTCGTCTACTTAACTCGTAATTGTCAAAACGAGGCAGCACACACACTATTCTCCCATTGACACTTTTCCTCTTCACAATATCTAATAATGTTCTTAAATCTTTTCCTACCCGATTTATACTACCTCTCAGGTCATTCGTACCCACCATAACTATCATCTTGTCTGCTTCATGCCCTCTCTTTATTGCTAAAGCCACTATCCTCTAATTGTTTTGAGCAGTATAATTTCTTGTATTCTTTAATTTATAGTATAACCAAGTGGGAAAACTTTCAACAACTTTGTCTCAACTGTATCGACTGTTGTTTGGTCTTTGGGTCATGTTGATGAAGCCATGTTTCATCAACAGTCACAATACAAATCAATAAAGTCTCACACAAAGTTTGGTGAATTTCAGTTGCAAACTTTTCTTACAGCATGGAAAACTTGATGATGGCCCACACTTTTGCATCTTTGAATTTCTTCAAAACCTCTGACCTGTCTTCTTATATATATATTCTAAAAGAAAAAGAACAAATTATTACAATTTGATGGAACATGGGGTTAAAGGGTTTTAAGTTCTTTTTTATGGTTATATCAGTTACTTTAATATCATTTTTGTTCTAGGTGTTTATCAGAACTTTTCTGCCCCCCCCCCCTTGTATTTCTTACAGGTACTTTATTCCAAAATTATACCTTATTGTAATGCTGAAATGTGTTGTATTTATAAATTAATTCATTATATATATATATTATTTCATTTCATTGTAGAGATCCAAGTTGTGTGGATTTTTCTAAAATTGTTGGCCTTATTCTGAACATTCCCAGTGAGATGAAGTTTGGTTTTCTTTCCTTGCCTCTTAATCGAAAACACTGGATTGCTGTTAGAGAAATTGGTGGTATGTTCTACAATCTAGATTCCAAGTTAGAGTATCCTGTTGTTATTGGCAAGGTCAGTATGTGTGTATATTTGTGTATATATATGTATATGTTACCGCTAAAGTGCAGAAATCAGTTATTCTGCAGGTTATCTAGGTATTGTGCAGATTAACTATGGTGATCCGTTAATGTGCAGAAAATTGTTTCATTTCTCAAATTACCTAGGTAATCTGCACATTACCTACTAGGCACTCGTTAAAGTGAAAATAAGATCTTTGCTGGAACAACAGCAACGTTTCTGTATGCTTAAATTAACATAATGTTATTTATTTATTTTTCGATATCTAAAGAATCAAGTTAATACAATCAAAAATCAACAAATTAGTTGATAGAATCAATCATCAATCAATTAATATAATACAAGGAATCAAACGGTTTAAAATATTATTACAATTAAGGAAAAAAACATGATAAAATTATGTTTACTTATTAAAAAACCAAACTAAAAGTGGAGGGAGAGGGGGGAAGGAGTAGGGAAAGGAAATGAGAGAAACAAACTTTTGAACTTTAACGATACGGAAGCCGTTAATGTGCACATTACCTAGGTAAAATACGGAAAACTCTTGATTCCGCACGTTAATGGAGCAAATCAGTTAATCTGCAGATTAGCTAGGTAATGTGCACATTAATGGTTTTCGCACTTTAGCGGTAACATATATATATAATTAAATGATAACTAGTTTTAATTTTTTTTTTTATGTTGACCTCACACATGAAAGGTCATAGGATTTAGAACACTGCATTGCCATGTGTGGGTAAGTGATTAAGGAGAAAATGTAGAGGCCCCCCCCCCAGTAGGTTTATAATAACCTTTCATGGGTTTGAACTACACATTAAAAAAAACGATTCTCCTGTTGATGCATTTGTACACTCCTTTAATCTTTCTGAGAACTATCATATATGTGGTCTCCAGTTTTGATCAGTTGTTTTATTTTTAACCAAACTCTCAGATCCATAAGTGAAAATTTATTTGAACCCTGTCTTGTGTACAGCTAATTTAGAGTTTTTAATAATTTCTCTTTTATTCTTTATAAATTTATTCAGCTGACTTTCTACCATTCCATCTTTGCTAATTCTGTTTAATTTGCCATCATCACTAAATTATGACTAAAGAGCTGGAAAGGTTTACTTGTTCTATAGGTTCTCCATTCAGGATGGATGCAGTGAATGTTTTCAAAGGTGTTGCCTATTTTGATAGGCTTTTTTACTACTGATATTCATATCAGATTTCTTACAGCATTTATTTATTTAGGAATCCTGAAGACTTGTACTGGATTTAGTTAGATTATATAACATCATCTGCATAAAGTAAAGAACTGAGATTATTATCTCCAATTTTGATATCGGATTTAATGCACTTTTCTCCATAGGATGATCCTTATAAATGATGAATAACAGTGGAGATAATGTTCAACCCTGTGTGTCTTGTGATTTAACATCAAACCATTTTCTGCACTTCTTCAAACTGCTCAACAACTAAAATATAGACTGTATTTTAGTTCCATTTACACATAATGTTACATTTACACCATATAATTGTATCATTTTGAGCAGCTTTTCTCTTGGTACCCATCTTTTTTTGCATATACCTTTTCAAGATCTACAAACTTTAAGTATGGATCCTTGTTTTATTCTCATGAATTCCTAATTATATGTCTTAGGAAGAAACTGGTGCATGCAGCTAAGAACCTTAGAGGTTCAGCTAGCTAAAGAAGATGTCTTAAAGTGAAAATATGATTTAACAACCTGTATTTGACATGAAGCTAACTTGTTTTTCTCCAAATTTCATTTGAATTTTCTCAGCTTCTTCTTCTCAAGTATGCTAGCATAAATCTTTCCCAGAATTCTTATTATATAAATTCCTCTGTAATTCTCACATTCAGCTTTATTCCCATTTTTCAGAGATCTACTCCAGTCATCTGGAATTCAAGGCCTTCTGAATTATGCAGTGTTGCCACCACAGAAATTTTATATCTCCTGATATAAAATATCTCCAATGGTCAAATATCTTCTGATATTTGAACAGAAATGGTCAAATATCATCTACTCCATCTTCCACATTTTAGGCCTTTGATAACCTCAAGTATTGATTTGTACTCCTGTTTGCATTCCTCTTGAATATTTTGTACTGCTGTTCTCTGTTTGTTTCATTTAACAGCCTTTCAAAGGAATTAATCCAAAGTATCTGTATCTTTAGTTTTCATGTTACCATTATCATTTTTCATTCCTTTTACAGTACTCTTTTCTTCATTTCTAAGTTATTTCAATAGCCACAAGAATTTTTTGCCACCTTCCTGATATCTATTTTTCATGTTCTTACTTATCATTTAGTGTAGGATGTTATATTCAATCAAGGAAAGGAGGGAATAGCAATAGTATTAAACACCAAACATGAAGATAAACTTCTTGATTGGAATTTGTGCCTATAGTCCCACAGAAGGTAAGGAAAAAGTGGAAGGATTTTTCGAGTCATTAGACCAGGCAGCTGACAAAGAAAATGAGGTCCTTGTTGAAGATTTCAACAGCAGAGTAGGAAATGAATCTTACCAGGTATATAGGAACGTTTAGGGAAAATTTGAAGAAAAGGACAAAGCTAATAATAATGGCAAGTATTTGCTAGACTTCTGTTCAGGACATGGACTAGTCATCACTAATACCATGTTCCAACACTAAGATGTACACAAGTTCACATGGAGAAAAGACAAGAAATAAGAAACAGACTGTCATTGTTGATAGTGATATGTTTGTGTTGATTCAAGGTACAAACAAGTGTGTAGAGAGGATTTGAAATTGGAAGTGATCATCACTTAGTTCTAAGTAGGATAAAAATAATTATCTCATTGAAAAGAACAGTAAGAAAGTTTTAAAAAGAATTAAAGTTCATCTGCTTTTACAGGTAAACTGTAGACTGAACTATACAAACATTATTGAAGAAAAGTGGAAACAGTTTGAAAACAAGAACCAAACCTTGGAGTCTCGGTGGCAAACTCTGTACAAAATTGATTGATTCAGCTAGGAAGGTATGGGGTGAAATTGTCTGTAAGGATAGAAAAATATGAACACCATGGTGGACACAAGATGTTAAAGAAGTGGTCTTGAAATGAAAGCAAAAAGTTTGTAGGAAGCAAGTGGTTCATGGGCAATTCATTGCGGGGGAAAATTCATCACAGGAACTATTCATCATGGAAAAAATTCACTGAAAACATACACTAGAAAATTGAAATGATACTGATAGCAATATATGAAAAGTAAATGCATTGCAAGATAAATTTCACAAAATATAGTTTATGTATTTATGTATTATTTGTTTAGATTTTAATTATATTTTCATTCTTATACAATGAAAGTATATGCTTCTACAGAATGTGCTCCACTAAAAGACAAAGACACCTATTATAAAGATCTTTCTGAAACTGTCATGAACATCCCAGTTCACGTCACACTCACTGGTGATGATTTTAATCCCCAAATTGGTAAAGACATTGCTAGTACTACTAAAAATGTGAATAAATATACTTATCATGAAACTACAAATAACAATGGACATGCTCTTATGAACTTCAGCAATAGCCATAACATGGTAATCACCCAAACCAAATTTCCACATCCAAAAGAAAGACTATGGACCTAGGAACATCCAAATGGTTCTCATTCCCAAATAGAACTTTTCACATCCTAATCATTGGAAAGTGGATCAGATCAATCAAGAACTGTCGAGCATATAATATGGTTGAACTAAACTCTGATCACAGAATAATCAGAAAAAACATTATTGAAAACTAAATAACCCACAAATTGTAGCATCTTTCCACAGCACATTAGAAGACAATATGAAAAACATTCTTAAAGATCCAGTTAATGAAAAGTATAAGGGTATCATTGAAGCAATAAACATAACATCCAACAAAATTCTTGGAAACAGCAACAAAAAAAAAACACTCGGGGGGGGGGGGGGGGGGGGGGGAATTATCCCTGAAACTGAAAAATATATAGATGAAAGAAATAAAGCAAGGAAACTCTACCACTTAAACAGGAATGAAATAAATGAAGATAAACCAGACATTTTAAATAACAAGGTCAATGAACTAATGATCAGAGACAAAAGAAAATCAAATAAATAAATACTGCAAGGAACTTGAAAATGATAATAAAACTGGTGTTGTGTCCCAATTTATGATTATCATTCTATCTAGTGAAATTCTGCTTATCTATAATCAGCTTTTATCTATGTACGAGATATCACCCCAAAATACAAATATTTAAGCTATTTCTCCCCTTAGTGTCCCTAATATTTATATTATACTGCGCCTTTTGGGACATTTAGTTTGAGATATTAAATACAAAAACAAGGAGCAATTACTAAAATATGTCTGAATGTGAAACAATATTGCAGTCGTGACACTTTATCTCGTTTTTTTACATATTAATTTCCCGCATGATTAGGATCATACGTTTTTCAAGTGGTGCATTGGGCAGCAATTTCAGGCAACTGTTTTTATCAAAAATTTATTATTGAATAAATAATAAATTTAATTATTATTATTAAATTTATTAAACTCATTAGTATGGTACAATTCAATTTCTAATATAATTCAATTTAATACTAAGAAAATATTTACAAAATAACATTAGCTAATCACAAGTATTTGGCTAAGATCCTATGGGTATTACGATCATGCCGCCATAACAAATTCAACACATACAATCCTATGTATAATCCCAGATCTAATTAACACCTTAGTTAACCCTGTATTAGTCTGAATATACGCTATATGTTGTAGCACATGGACATATATGATCAATTCACTCTATTCACTCAATTCACTCCAATCCCGCCACTCAGGAAAACCATGTGAATACCTATACGAAGGAGCTCGTGAAAAAACTATCCAGGAAAAAAGCCTTGTGGGGGGCATTTCTAACCTTTTTATACCTTGACTCCTAACGGCACCTTCTTTAATTTCTTTTCTCCGCCCCTTACTTGATTCGACTTTACCGACCAATTAGGGTGGCGTTTTTCTGCCAAACATCCTTTGGTCGGCGAGCCCGTGACGATGTCTCAAATCTGGGAATCGACCCTGAGTGATAGTCTATTGTTTTTCTTTTGCTAGCCTCTAAATTAATCCCCCTTCCAAAATTTTTCTATGAATTTACTTAATATTTTAATCTCTAGCCTCTCACATACAATTTCTTATGACTAATCCTTTCTGTCTTGCTTAGCTAATTTTTTTATATCACAACTGTAATACATTCCTTCTTTTATTAGTTAGTTCAACAAACACTTTTTTGTTATATATTTTACTTGGATGCAAGAATATTTTTCTTTCTTTAAATAATTTATGTATTCGCTTTTATACAGAGTTTTTATTTAATTTTCTCTTCATGTTACACCATGATAACTGAACATTCCACATAGTGAAGGTATCAGGGTGTAACACTGGGGATACTAGAAACACTTTTCAAATGATAAATTATATCTGTCACCATAAAACAAAAAAGAAGTGGAAATATTGTCACACATGACAAAAATGGTACATGGCTATCAGTAAATTTGAACTTGATGAAAGAATGGAGAGACTACTTTCAAGAATTACTCAATGTTGATAATCCCCAACATTCAAGTCGGCTAGCGGACCTGCATCTAATCACCGCTCTACCAATAAATTGTGAAGACTTCACCGAAAAGGAACTAAAAATAGCAATAGATCAAACAAAGTCCCCAGGGATTGATGGAATCAGCAGAAGCTTTTAAAAATGCTGGGTATAATATATATATTCCAATCTCCTTGCCATAATGAATCAAGCTTTAAACACTGGGATAATACTCAACAATGGAAACAAGGCCTTATTGTTCCTGTACCTAAAAAGGGCAGTCTTAATAGAATGGATAACTATAGAGGTATTACTTTGCTATCACCACAGTTAAAATATACAATAGGATGATACTCAAGGGAACAGAACCTTACTTAACACCATTTTAAGAAAAAACCAAGCTGGATTTCTAAAAAAACGACGTGCAGTAGAACAGATACATTGCATCAGAAGAATCATAGAAGGTTCATGCGATAAAAATTTATTGCTTATTTTAACCTTTATAGACTTCAAAAAAGCCTTTGACCCCATTAATAGAGAAGCAATGTTTAAAATACTCAGCTTCTATGGTGTACCCTCAAAACTCATACAAGCAATCTCAGCACCTTATAAAGATTACAATGCTACAGTAATCTTTAAAACAGAAACATCTGAATCCTTTCTGGTGACAACAGGAGTCCTGCAAGGTGATGTACTAGCACCTTATTTGTTTTTAGTATGTTTGGACTACATCTTTTGCACTATCAACACAAAAGATTTTGGTTTTAACATCAGAACATCCACCCACGCCATGCAAATAACTGATCTTAGCTTTGCTGACGATGTTGTACTTATTGATACAGAACCAAGAAATGCACAAAACATCTCAATCTACTAGAGGCACTGGCTAAACGTATTGGTCTGCAGATCAACATCCAAAAGTCCAAAGTATTCTCAATAGGTTGTGAAAACTTGATTCTTCATACCAACAATAAACCTAAACCCTTAGAAAGAGTAAAGGACTTTCAATACCTTGGATTGTACATCAGCAGTACAGAAAATAATATTAGAAAACGTAAACAGCTGGCTCTAGTCTTCCATAACAAACTCCATGCCATCTGGAAATTATCATTAATATCATTAAAGACAAAATTAAGACTATACCATGCAACCAGTAGATCCATTTTCTTGTATGGCTCTCAAACCTGGACAACAAGCACCAAAAAAACTACAGATCTAATTAACTCTTTTGGAACTACATGTCTCAGACTGATCCTTGGATACACTTAGACTGACCATGTTACTAACTCTGCTGTGCTAAACCTGGCTAAGCAAGAACCACTTGTCAATATTGTCAAAAAACTACAGCTCACACAGCTTGGGCATCAACTCAGACATACTGAAGTCTCACCCTTTTTGGAATCCCTCATCCTGTACAAACCAGAAGATGGCAATCGCAGTAGAGGAAAACCATGCAAACAATTTTGGCAATACATATGTGAAACATCAGTAGGCTGAATTGTAAAACTCCATCTGATATCTACCAGTTAGCTCAAGATAGAGAGACTTGGAAGACCATAATTTTCAATATTTAATTTTTAATATTCTTTTCCCTTTTCACATTGTGAATAAACTATGATGATGACAATGAAAGTAATATATTTATTGATCAGTGAGTTTCCTAATTTCAGTTTTCATTGTAATTTTTATTTATTTTAACCTGGTTCGGAAATCCTGTTCAAATTCCATGACCAAACATGGAAACCACTCAAGCCACTTCAGGCCTCCAATAAGCAGCGCTGTGGTCTCACATCAGATGACAAAATTCATCTCTTACCTAAAAACAATTACGAGCATCCATGCCCATTGCGAGTTTTGAATCCACAGTTCATTGGTGGGAGAGGGTATGCTATTTCATCGGTTGTTAATGACATGATAATTCTGATTACAGTTTCTTTTGGAACGTTCCATAAGAGAAGTAATTAATTACATATTTCACTTTGGGAGCATCCATCTATATATATATATATATATATATATATTTTTTTTTTTTTTTTTTTTTTTTTTTTTTTCAGTAAATAAAGAAGCTAAATATAAAATTTCTTAGTGTTATAAAATGCTAGTATTGGAGGAAAAGGTAAAGACTAATATTGCACCCTCAGATGGTAATTTAACTTATGCATCTTTACATAATGATGATAGGATTTACGTAATTTTATTATAATTTTCTTTAAAATAATTACTCAAAAGTGAACCTATGATCTTAAACTAGCTCTGTAAATGATAGTAGTGTACGACATGTCTTTCGTTATGCAGGTAAAGTGGAGTCATTTTCAAAATACACATGTATTCAATAACTGAAACATGTCACCTTCTGAATTAGTTCTGATAAAATAAAAAATAAAAATAAAAAAATCATACCTGGATGGATGTCTAAATGCGCAGAACAGAAAACTAGTCAACGGCTGGAAGAATAAATATTCTTAAATATTGTGCCTTTTCTCCTTAACTATTCCTAAATATTTTATTCTCCCTAATAACTTTTCTAATTATTAATAGAATAGTCAATAGGAATATGTAAATAGTTAACTATAAATATTAGTTGGATATAACTATTCTCCCTAAATATTCTTAAATATGGTGCTCTTTCATCCTAACCATCCTATCTCAGTTCTGTAATAATTAATATTCCATCTTCAGAGCCTATAGTAAGAAAGAATATTAATAACTTTATATGGAATAAAAATTTGCAGAAAGCTAAATTTTTTAAAATATTTCTTTTAAAAAATATATCCGCAATGAATTTTTGTGCAATTACATTTCCCCTGATGAATTATCAGCGATCAGTTTTCCTGTAATGAATTGTCCGGACATAGAAACAAGTTGGTAAATCTCCTAAAAGAATGTAGAGAAAAATGTAAAAGGGCACTAAGTTCTGTGTAAAAGTAGCTAAACAAAAGTCATGGGAAGACTTTGGCAAGAATATAGAAAATAAATGTCAGGAAGGTGGCAAAATGTACTTGAGGCTATTGGAAAGTATAGAAACAGATTAAAGATTATTGTAAGAGGATTCATTTGATAAAGGTGACATGAAAACTGAAGATAAAGATATGAGTCTTGGACTCCCTGGAGGTGTCAAATAATAATAATAATAATATTCTAGATGTCTGAAGTAATTACTTTGAGAGACTCTTAACCCTCCAACCAGCCATGACGTCTATAGACGTCCAGTTAAATCTGTATACGATGCTTTGACACGTATTGAATAACATGGATAAGAAGTGCAATTTGGTCTCACTATTTCATCCACGTCAGCCAGTAGGGAGGTTAAATGAAGCAAGCAATGACAGAACAGTAATAGAACATATTTAAGAGAAATGCAAGCAGTAGTGCATAACAATACTTAAGTAGAAATAGCGATCAAAAACTTGAAATGTGGAAAAGAAGTTAGAATATATGAGGTTTGACCAGAAATGCATAAATATGGAGGTATAAAAGTTTTGCAGTGGCTACATTGCATAATTCAGAGGGTCGATTAGATGGTTGATTTCCAGTGATTGGAGTAGAGCTCTTATTGTTCTCCATCTATATTAAAAAAATTGAACAATTCTGAATGGCTACTACAGAATGTTTCAGGTAAGATTTATGCAAGCATACTTGAAAAGAGGTTGAGAAAAATTGTGGAAGAGAAATTTGGAGAAGAATAAGCCAAATAGAGGTTCCCAAGATCAGATTTTTACTTTATATCAAATAGTTGAGAATTCATGAGAATTTTACAAGGACATACAAGGTACACAGAGAAAAGCTTTTCAAAACAATACAATTATACCAGGTAAACAGAACATTATATAGAGCAATGCATAGTCTATATTTAAGTTGTAATTCAGCAATTAATATTGAAGGAAATATAGGACAATGATTTGATGTAAAAGCAGGAGTAAGACAGGCTGCGCATTATCTACCCTCTTATTCATCATCAATATGTATTGCATTAAACCTGATATTAGAATCAGGGATATCAGACTTTGCTCTTTTGCAGTTTATGTTGTACTCCTAAACACATCCAGTGGAAGTCTCTAGGGTTCGTTAATTAAATTGCATAACAGTGGTGACAAATTTGACATGAAAATCAGCAATAAAAAGACCAAAACTATGAAAATAGGAAGGGACCTAGAAAACTTCAACTGCAATCTCAACGGAGAACCTATTAGTACACGTAAAATATTTCAGCTATTTCGGCATTTTTTTAGTGAAGATGGCAATAAAATATGAAAATAGACAACATGATAAGCAAAGCTATTATGATGGGGAGTCAGATGAATAAATTTATATGGAATAAGAGAGAAATTAGCCGAAAGCACCAAATTAGCAGTATAGAAGGCAGTGTTTTCATACAAGCTTTAAGTTAGATCTGAGAGTTGGATTAGAAGTAAAGCCCTTGATGAAAGACTGGAGACCATAGATATGACAGTTCTGAAAAAAAAATTAGGGGAGTGAACAGATGGCATCAGTGGCGGAATCATATTAAAAATGAAGATATTGGAAAGAAACTTGATATTGTTAGCATTCAAGATTGTGTGATCAGAGCTAATGTAAGGTGATATGGCCCCTTAAATAGAATGGATAAAGAAAGGTTAGCAAAACAGGTGTTTGATGCCAAGATGGCAGACTTCTGACTGGATTGATTCAGTTCAAAAGTACAATGGATACACAAAATGTTAGCTATGACAATGTTGGAATGCTGTCAAGTAACAGACTAATTTGGAGGAAAATTGTTGATAGCAGATTAATAATCGTTTAAACTTAATCATGTAACACTATCATAGTAGCCTGAACAACCCGTGATGGTATATTTCAGGACATTGATGATGCTCTAACAAAGGCTTCCCTTGATTTTTTTTTTTTTTTTACCTAGTTATTTTAGCTTTGCTTTCTTGCATTATTTTCTGTTTTCTCTCAGAGTTCTTGCTTACTACTTGCCAGGAATTTTTGACATGCTTTCTTATTTTCTTGATTGCTTCTTTAACTTCTTAAGTCTGCCATGTGCAGATTTTTCTATCTCTGTAGAACAACCTCATCACATTTCTTTCTGGCTAAATTAATCAGTATTTTTTTAAGGTTTGGCTGTCCAAATTTTCTTCTTTTATGAGACTTGAAAGCAAAGTAAGCTGTCCTACAAATTGGTTGCTGGCCAAAGTGTAAGTCCAGTGGTAGAGCTGCTACCTTTAAGTCTCTGGACCAGCTTATTGGATGAACAAACAATAATAGAATATATCCACAACTATAGATGGAAATTGAAACAGCATATTGGAAGAATGGACAATAGTAGAATCACCAAACAAATCCTTGAATACAAACCCGTGGGGAAGAGATCAGTCAGAGGACAATATAAAAGATGGAATGAGACCGTAACAGGTCCCGAGGCCTAATACAAGATAGGAAGATGATGATGATGATTTTCAAGGTTTGCAACTGAATCTCCATGCTTTGGTTCTTGTTTTCAAACTCTTTCAGTTTTTCTTCAATTATAATTGTGTATTTGGTCTACAGTTCATTTCTGAAAGCTGCCCGACTCTGACTCTTTTTTTTTAAAACTTTCTTACAACAGTTTTCTTTTCGGTATGATATTTCATCCTGCTGAAAACGAAATGATTACTTCCTGTTTCAAATCTTCTATATATATATTCTTGTATCCTGAGCAGTGTGAAGATATCACTACCTATAATAACATAGTGATTAAGACTTTTTTATTATTATTCTTGTAGAAAGGCTTATACGTTGGCAACACCTGACTATTAAATTATTTAAGGAATTTACAACGTATACTGGAATATTAATTAAAAGAAACTTTAATAAATACTTTCTGTATTTCGGTAATGTCACATTGCCATCTTCATGGGAACATACAAATATGACACCTGTACGCAGGCACTACAAAAAACAAAAAAAAATTAAAAAATAAAAAAGTATTTTATTATTTATTTTTGCTTTTTGTAGTGCCTGTGTGCACGTGTCATATTTGTATTCCCATGAAGATGGCAATGTGATGTTGCCAAAATATAGGAAGTATTTATTAAAGTTTCTTTTAATTAATATTCCAGTATATGTTATAAATTCCTTAAATAATTTAATAGTTTTTATTATTATTATTATTTCTTGTGTTTTCTCTCCATGTGAATTTGTGCATGTGTTTATGTTGGTACGTGGTGTCAGTAATGACTAATCCATGTTTTGCACGCAAGTCTATTATGCACTTTCCATTAGTATTAGTTTTGCTCTTTTCTCCAAATTTTTTCAATTCATTTCTGTATGTCTTGTAACAATTTTCTGCTCTGCTGTTTCCATCAAGAACATTCTTTTCCTTTTTTTATTTGTGTTATGTTTGTAGCATCATTTCATTTTGGTTTAAACAAATAGGAATATAATTTGAATCCCAGATTGCCAGCCTATTCCTTGTTTGTTCAGTATCCAGGTTAGTACCTAATAATGGGTTTTACCACATGTGAGGATTGGGCATTAGGTCAGAAACCTCAATTGGTTCTCTTCCTTAAAAGGCTATATGGAGCTCTACTTCCAGTAATCTGGCTTTGACTCTTAAGCAACTCCCAAATGGAAATAAACCAGCTAAAAAAAAAAAAAAAATCAATTAGAAAATGAAAGACCTCATCTTTCTGAGAAACTATGCCATGCCATATGTACTTAAAATTCCATACCCTTAAAAAACACCAACAACAATAACAAAAAAGACTAAGTGTTAATTTTAAGTTAGTCTTTTTTTTTTTTTTTTTTTTTTTTTCAAATGGAAAAGTGGCATCTGTTAGCAGAAAGCAATATAACTGGTCACTCTTGACTATCCCTAGTGGATGAAAACATGAGGACTGCTGCGAGTTTGATAGGCTTCTTTAATTGAGCTTTGTGCAAAGCTTAATGCAGTTATTAAATATGTATAAATCTCACAAATTTGAATTAATAATTATTTAAAATAAATTATGTTCAGAATTCAAAGTGACTTTTTTTAGATTCTTACTCATCTGTAGATATGATAATATAGTCCTGGCCTCTGTAACAAAAGTATTCATTAAAACCATTATGTGGCTTTACATATAAATTATATCTAAAGCGTATTTTTTTTTTTTGCATAAATTATGGAATCTTGCTGAAACATGGAAATTTTTAGAGAAAGAAAAAAGGCAGGGGAGGACTTTATATATGAAAAAAAATTTTTTTTTAAGTTTTGTTTTTCTACTTTATTCATATATAAATGTTAGATATTTTAACTTCTCAGTTTAGTATTAGCAGAATTAATGCAGTTTGTTTATTTATTAGGAACCAGAATTAATTAGTTATCTTTGTGAACAAATAAACTGCAAGGATAAGGAAATATTTGTAGTTATAAGCCAAGAAGTGGGACATAACAGAACTTGGAGGAAAGACTTAAGACAACTTGAAACCTCTACAGGATCTAAAAATTCAGGCATAGTTGGAAATATGCAAATACCCCTCTCTTCTGAGAACAGTGCTGTATCTGTTACTATACATACAGGTAATGTTATTCACAAAGAAATAAATAATGATACTGGTCGTGATCTAACAAACTGTAAAGGTGGAATGACTTCATAGCACTTGCATTTCCACTTAATTTATAGTGCAATATATATATATAAATATATAAACTTCCTCCAGAAGTTTTAATCTAACTAAAATTTTATCAAAATAAATGAGCATCATTTTTTTTTTCATTATAAAGCCCATCTCTCAGTTTTATTTACAATATGCAACAAAAATTAATGATGACGATGAATAAAAATAACAATAATGATGAAAAAATGCAATCCTTTCTTAATGAAATATCAAAAATTAATATCACTCCCATAATTAAAAGCAAGAAATTAAGCTAATTTGATGATAGGAGATTCATTCAGCTGAAAAAAAAATGCCATTTTGCTGGTGCGTCATCTACATGGAACTTGCATATCAGATAAACTGAAGTATTGGTTAGAATAATTCATAAACAAACTAGTCTTGTGAGAAGAAAAATTAAATCAGAATACCACAAAATGTGTAATCATCAAATTATAACAGAAGTGAAAAAAAAACATCATGGTAATATTTTTTTTTTTTTTGGAAAAGATTACTTTTCTGATGTCATGCATTATTGAAACTGATCAAGTTATATTGATGTTAGTTTGCTTTCATTGTTTCAGTCTAATATCTCTCTGAAATTACTGTCTACATCTTTCTAAGGAAAAGTTAATGAAATTGGATCTTTTGAAGTATGCATCCACTGTCTTTCATTTATCTAATTTGCTATCAGATGACTAAAGAAGTACTGTTTCATTCCACTAAACCAGTATGCTTAAAATGTGTGTGTGCACACGTACAGATGGAAACATCTGATCTCTAGACATCTGAAGATTTCCCAGACTTAGTGTAACGTAATGTAATGTTATTGCTTTGTTTGATTTCAGGGTCAATTTGTCTATTTTATTGGCCTACCTTAAATGGCTCAAGTTGAGATGAAGATATATCATAAGGAATTGATACATTTTAATTCTGCTTTATCTAGTATTTATTTGTTACTATTTTGTTATGACATTACCACTACAAAAGATTGGATATATATGTATAGTGTATATTGATATTGTGAATGGAATTAAGACAAAACTCTGCTCCATAATTTTTTATGTATGCAAACTTAACAGGAGAATTCCACAATATTTTTTTTTAAATGGAACAGCAATTTTTTCACTTGTAAATTGATATGATTTTCTTGACAAATTCGAATTTCTTTCTTGCTAATCATTTATCAACTTATGTCACAACTTTCTTTTAGGTTTTTGTGACTACTTGTGCGGAGTCAATATATGTATATAGGTAAATGCTGGAATCCCAATATCTTAGGATTTTTTGAGCGTAAAGAACAAAAAGCATATTGTTGAAAAACTACTTAAATTCAAAATCTAGTTTTTGTTTATATACATATATATATATATTATTAGCAGACAAAAGCTGCCTTTTGTTCAAAATTTCAGCCTCTGTAGTCCTATGGAAAGCAAGTAAATATTTTGATCTGTCAGGTTGCTAGTCACTTATCAGTGTACATATAACAAGGTTCAACTAAACCATTGTTGTAATCTCATTACAGATGCAACAGATTTTAACCATTAGCAGGTGTTTCAGAAACATCATATTCATTTTTTAATCCCAAATTTTGTATATAATAAGATATGAATAAATAACAGATATTTCATTTTAAGCAGAATAAAATTTATTCTTCATATACTAAAATGCCATTTTATTTAAAAAAAAAAAAAATTGAACAGATGAAGGGTGCTTAAGGGTCAAAGCTGTATATCTGAGAGGAGACCTTCACATAGCCTTTAAAGGAATGCGGAGAACTGACCAGGGCTTCTGACCTAATGTCCAATCCTCACCTTCTCGTGGTGCACTCTGTTGGGTATCTACCTGGATACTGAACGAACGAGGATGGGCTGGCAATTTGGGATTTAGCCGACCAAATTGTATTCTTATTGGCTTAAACCAAAATACAAAATGATGGTACAACATGACAAAATTTCATGCCGGCTGGGGCGTCGCCCGGTTAAACAAGGCCCCCGTCGTTTTCGCCAAGGAACCAGGGCGAACGGCGAAAAGTAAGCTACTGGAACAAATCTGAAACCCCCCCCCCAAATTCAACATCACCAGAGTTAAAGGTCGGTACTATCAACATAAGAAGCCTGATTGACAAAGAAATGGAGCTAGCTGAGGAATTAGATAAGTACCAGATCGACATAATAGGGGTGACTAAAACAAAAAAGACAAAAACTGGTGAGATCTTTTTGAGCAATAAATACAAAATGTTATATTCAAGCAATAACACTGCGTTGTGAACGGAGAACCTGTGGAACAAGTAAAACATTTCGGCTATTTAGGCACAATTTTTAATGAAGATGGTAAATTAAATATGGAAATAGACAACAGAATCAACAAAGCTGGTATGGTAGGAAGTCATCATCATCATCAAATTCCTGCCATGTACCCTCAAGGGGTGTACAGGATATGATAGTACTACATGAAAAAATTTACATCATTACTAACTTCCTATCTACAATTTTCCTCCAAATCAGTCTGTTACTTGTCAAGGCTTCAACATTATCAGATCTTATATTTCTATCGTCTAAGGCACTTTGTATCGTATTAATCCACCTATATCTTGGTCTTCCTCTGAGTCATTTTGCTGCCAACCTGGCAGAGAACACTTGTTTTGCTAATCTTTATTCGCCCATTCTGTTTAAGTGACCATACCACCTGAGATTAGCTCTGCTAACGCATTCCTGGATGTTGACAATGTCAAGTTTTTTCCTGATATCCTCGTTTGTAATATGATATTGCCATTGATGGCATCTGTTCATGCCTATAATCTTTCTCAGGACTCTCATATCTGCAGTTCTCTAGTCTTTGATCAAGTGTTTAACTTCTGACCCAGCTCTCAGAACCATAAGTTAAAATTGGTTTGAATACTGTCTTGTATACAGCTAATTTAATGTTCTGACTAATTTCTCTCTTTTTCCATATGAATTTATTCAATTGACTTCCTACCATACCAGCTTTGCTGATTCTGTTGTCTATTTCTATATTTAATTTACCATCTTCAGTAAAAATCTTGCCTAGGTAGCTGAAATGTTTCACTTGTTCCACAGGTTCTCCATTCACAACACAGGTGACATTTTCAATGATTCTGCCTATTTTCATTGTCTTTGTCTTTTTATTGCTGACCTTCATACCATATCTATTACAACAGCTATTCAATTTAGTCAGAGAATCTTGCAGACTTGTAGCGGATTTATTTAGAAGTATAACATCATCTGCATAAAGCAAAGAGCTGACATTAACATCTCCAATTTTGATATCATGTTTAATACCACATTCCTTCATAATGTGATCCATATAGATAATGAATAACAGAAGAGATAATGTACATCCTTGTCTCACACCAGATTTAACATTAAACCATTTTCAATTCTAACTGCTGACTTACAACTCAAATAAAGACTACTTATTGCTTGATATAATTCCCCATTGACACCATATAACTGTAGCGTATTGAATAGCTTCTCTCTTGGCACCTTGTCGTATGTCTTTTCCAAATCGACAAAACTTAAATATAGATCTCTGTTATATTCCCATGCTTTCTCGACTATTTGTCATAAAGTGAAGATCTGATCCTGACAGCCTCTATTTGGCCTGAATCCAGCTTGTTCTTCACCAAGCTTTTCTTCCACAATTCTTCTCAACCGTTTCTCAAGTATACTTGCATAGATCTTGCCAGGAACACTCAGTAGGGAAATACCTCTGTAATTCTCACATTCAGTTTTATTTCCCTTTTTATATATGGGTACTATGAGAGCTCTATTCCAATCATCGGGAATTCGTCCCTCTGTCCAGGCTTTCTGAAGTATGCAGTGCAGCCACTGTAAGACTCTTATACCACCATACTTCAGCATTTCTGGTCGAATATCATCTACTCCTGCTGTATTTCCACATTTCAAGCCTTTGATGGCTTTTTCTACTTCAAGTATGGATATGTATTCCTGATTGCATGCCTGGTCAGTGTTTTTTTACCACTGTGCTGTCATCACTGCTTGTTTCATTTAGCAGTTTTTCAAAGTAATTACTCCATACTTCAAGGTTATCTTTTTCTCCTGTTTTCATGTCACCTTTATCTTCTCTAACTCCTTTTACAGCACCCTTTCCTCCATTCCTAAGCTTCTTCAACAACCTCCAGAATATTTTGCCACCTTCTTGATATTTATCTTCTATATTCTTGCCAAAGTCCTCCCATGACTTTTGTTTAGCTAGTTTTACACAGTGCTTAGCATTCTTGCATTTGTCTCTGTATTCTCTAAGAGCACAAGCTGTCTTATTTGACAGGAACTTTTGATATGCTTTCTTCTTTTCCTTCACTGCCTCTTTAACTTCCTGTGTCCACCAGGGAGTTCTGATTTTTTTATCCTTGCAGACAACCTCACCACATGCCTCTCTGGCAGAATCAATCAATGTTTCCTTCAGAGTTTGCAACTGAATCTCCAAGGTTTGATTCCTGTTCTCAAACTCTTTCATTTTTTCTTCAATAATCTTTGTGTATTTTAGTCTATAATTCACATCTGAGAGCTGCTCAACTTTTATTCGCTTTAAAACTTTCTTAAATGTTGTTCTTTTCAATATGAAATTCAATTTTATCCTGCTCAAGACTAAATAGTTATCACTTCCAATTTCAAATCCTCTGTACACTCTAGTGTCCTGCACCAGGGAGAAAACATCACTATCAACAATAACATAGTCAATGAGACTTTTCTTATTCCTTGCCTCTTCTCTCCATGTGAATTTGTGCACATTTTTATGTTGGAACATGGTGTTAGTAATAACCAGTCCATGTCCTGAGCAGAAATCCAACAGATATTTGCCATTATTATGGCAAATATCTGTTAGTAGGAAGTCAATTGAATAAATTCATGTGAAATAAGAGAGAAATTAGTCAGAACACTAAATTAGCTGTATACAAGACAGTGTTTAAACCAATTTTAACTTATGGTTCTGAGAGCTCGGTCAGAAGTAAAACACTTGATCAAAGACTAGAGACCGCAGATATGAGGGTCCTGAGAAAGATTAGAGGCATGAACAAATGGCATCAATGGCAATATCATATTAAAAACAAGGATATTAGGAAAGAACTTGACATTGTCAGCATCCAGGAATGCGTTAGCAGAGCTGGTCTCAGGTGGTATGGTCACTTAAACAGAATGGGCGAGGAAAGATTAGCAAAACAAGTGTTCTCTGCCAGGTTGGCAGGAAAACGACCCAGAGGAAGACCAAGATATAGGTGGATTGATATGGTACAATGTACCTTAGACAATAGAAATATAAGATCTGATAATGTTGTAGTCTTGACTTATTCTTATTATTAACTGTAACATGAAGTTACAGTTAATTCATACAGATATTAACTGTAAAATTACAGTTAATATCTGTATGAATTGCTGGTTTTGGTCATTTCTTTCTGCAAACATGCTATACAATCCAACAAGTAATAGAAGAAAATTATATTAATCCATAGTTTCTGATATTGAAGAAATTTCTCTACTTGAGCTCCAAGGAGTTGAGGTCAAGAAATTTCCAGAAATACTTAATGTCAGGAAAAGTCTAAAAAAAAAGTTCTTCATGAGCAGTGATAAATCTTCACTATACTATACTATCCCAGTAATGTTTATGGCCTCCAACTTCAAGCAACAAAATTCATAAACAGTACTGTTAAATTACTCAGATATTATATTCTGTTTCCTACTTAAGAACATTACATATTTTTTCTCTCTCTCTCATACTTTATAAAATGAAAACAAAGTCACATATTCTATTAATATATCAAAACAAATATCCCGGAAATAGATCAAATAAAATGTTTCATATATATATCTGCATGATTATTGAGTTACTTCACAAAGGACATTGTGATCATTCCTACTAATTAATAGATGAAAATTTTCATTCAAGGTGATCAAAATGTTTCCTTTATACTTCATAAATTACTTCATGTTAATGGCAGTGGTAAATACTAGGAACAATAAGCTTACTCTGTGCATATTAATTTATACAACTATAGTAAACTAGCCTTTTTTACCATTTAACTTGTGCTTGATTACAAAATATTTATAAAGTTAAATTTAAAAAATTAGTGACATTTTAGTTAAATTTAAAAAAAAATTGATTGCAATCCTAAACATTTATATAAACAGTTATTCATCTATTTATATTTTTGTTTGATTTGACAGTAAATGATAGCTAATTCTTCATAGTGCCATGCCTAAGAACTAAAATAAAACAATTAATTCCCTTTACTAATGCCTTAATATATATACCTCCACTTCTTTTCTTACTGTTTGTGTCTGTGCTCAGTTCCTCACAGTTAATATATAACCTATATTTTACCCAGATTCTCCTTTTATCCGACAGCATGAATCATCCAGGCACATGTAAGACAACTCCTTCTCCTTCTTTTCACACTTATTAGTTTTGTTTTGGTGCTTAGGCTCGGTGGTCTGAGGCATTAGCTACCATATTATAAATGGAGCATTTCAAATGCATTTAAATGTCCAACAATTAATATTATGTTTGTTTAAACAAGAGCCATAAGTCAGAATTTAAGTTATTAAGGTTATATATGTATTAAAATTAATAAATTAGTAGATACATACTGAAGAAGTTATGCATGCTTAAATAAACTTCCTTCTATGTGTCATCTCCTATCTAGGAGGTTGGCTATCATGATTGACTACAGGCGTAACAACATGTGGTGAGGACCCTATCTCTTCCACATAATAAACTATTTAAACATATTTCCAATCCTAAATATTATAACAAATTTATAATAACTGAATTAAGAGCGTCACTATGAAAATGATTATTCTAATAGTTTTCTATAAAATAGCATGTTTTGCACTTAATGTTTTCATTAAAGATGGGAAATATCTGAATTAGTCAGAGCACAGTTTATTGTGCTTATTGCAAATAAGTCTTGAGAGATGATCTTTATGGTGAATGTACATTAGCTGTGAATTTGTGGATCTTTTAGGCATGAATTTGTAAAGGAACTTATGGACTGTGCATTTTAAAGGTAATAAAAGGGGGGGGGGGACTATTGGAAAATTATCATCCGTCCATACTTTCTTGGTTTCCTACTTGTGTATGAATTGATTTTTGTATTTCATTAAACTTAAACATTTATGGTTAATTTAAATGAGCCAAAATGTTTATTAATCTATGCAGTAAACCATTATAAAGTTCTATAATGTGCATACCAAGATGTTCAATATGTGCTGTGTAAATTATTTTTCAAATAACTAACAGTTTTTTAAAATATTTTATATCTAATTGTGTACAGAAATGTGTGTATACAAATTTAAATACAAATATACTATAATAAAATTTTAACTATATTAAATCATACTTAGTTTAATATATATAATGCAGAGTTATATATAAATGAAGTGTTGACAATTGATATGTTTATTATGATTCAAGAATTGTTTTAATCTTAACAAGAGATGTAATATGGAAATAAAATAACATCAGGCATTTTTAACTCTCTAATTATTTTTGCTTAATAAAATCTTATGTCAAGCTTTACAAACTGAAGTAACATACTATGAAATTTGTAACATTATTATTGACACCTTCAAGGAATCCAAGGAAAAAATTAAAGAGGGAAACTTAAACTTACATGAAATAAATTTATTAACTTTAAAATTTTTGCCTAATTGTCATAGGCATACTCCTACAATAACAACAGTGGAACAAAAAATAAAATTACAATAAAAATAGATTTCAAAAAGCACTACTATGGCATCAGTGGGAAAACAAATGGTCAGTTAATTCCCAATTATTAAAAAAAAAATAAAAAAAATCACAGTAACGTAATAATCAGGAATTTGCATAAAAATGATATAATAATATTTCCCATAAAGAAGATAACCAAAGGCCATCAGATCTGTTTAAGTTCAGTAGAAAGGCCTCGCAGCCCTCCTTATATAACCACTATAACGAATCTGCTTCTACATAAAAGTTTAGTTTTCTTCCAAAAAAACTATGTCCAGTTGAGATGTCATGTTCTGCTAGGTCAGACTGCTCATGATACTGGATAGACGATTTATGAAATGTTACAGATCTATTAGAATGTCCAAAGTAAGATAAACTACAGGAGCATAGGATCTGGTAGAAATGTGGAAGGTTGAGGGGAGAAAGCTTGTCTTTAGGTAAAGAAAGGAAAGTAGAAATCTTCCTGACAGGACAATGGATATTGCAATACTAAGAGATTTTAGAACTTTAGCTATATGTTCAGAAATCTCTTTAATATGTAAGAGTGGAATCTGAGTGATATCTTCGGGGATCTAGGGACTGGTTGTCTAAAGCTTTTAAAGGCTTTCTTGATAAAAGATTCACCAAAACCATTTTTTATAAAAGCAGATTTGATATAATTCAATTTTTGTTATTAAAAGGTCTGGCAGAACAAATATTATGAGCACCATGTAATAAGGTTTTAATGGTTCTGACCTTTTGATTAGGATGATGATGATGAGAAGTAGCATGGATGTAATGATCAGTATGAGTTTCTTTTCTGAAAACACAGAAACTTGTAACTACCATCTGGTTGAAAAAGAATTAAAATATCTGAAAGGGCTAGGTGATTTTTTTTTTATTTTTTATTTTTTTTTTTTTAAGTAATCTGAATTTTTGGATGAATCTTATTTATTTTTGAAATGAATAGTTTTAAATCTGCCTAGTAAAATCTGTCAGACACTTAGATGTCTGACAGATCTGCAGCCATCCATTGTGAAGAACATAAATCTTATATCCAGTATTATGAATCTGAGCAGTCTGGCCTAGCATAACATCCCATCTCAACTAAACATTTTTTGGAAGAAAATTTAACTTTTACATAAAAGTAATTTCGTATAGAGCGGTTATATAAGGAGATCTGTGAGGCCTTTGGTTGTCCCCTTTATGGGAAATATTATTATTATATCATTTTTATCCAAATTCCTGATAGTTATATTATTGTTTCCCCCCCCCCCCTGGGAATTTAGTGACTGTCTGTTGCCTTATTGAAGATGTAGTGGTGCTTTTTGAAATTAATTCTTTTATTGTAATTTTCTTTTGCATTCCATTATTGTTATCATACTGAGGATGCCTATGATAATCCTGCAATCCATGGACCAGGTTGTTATTGCTTCCTTCAAAGCATTTACATGCTTTTGCTGAGGGTGAGAAAACCCTCAGAGACTTTTTTTTTGGAAGGAATAATATCTTGCATGGTACAAAGAACATAGATGTAGCATGAAGTTAGGTGACAGTAGTATGAAGCGTTTGGAAGAAGCTGCTGAAAAAATATATATTCATATGTTCACAAGATTCGACAAAGACAAAGTCTTACAAGAGATTATAAGATCGTGTGCTGCTAGATAAAGAGTTGGAGGTTGATGATGAAGATATAGAGCAGTTTGTGGAAGCTGTGGAAGAAGAACTCTCAGTTGAAGACCTTATAGAACTAGAACTACAAAAGTTGCAGAAGAAGAAGAAAAGGGAAAAGCAAAAGTCAAGTCCTCAAAACAGTTTACATTAAAAAAAATTGGCTGAGACATTTACCACTGTTAATAAGGGAATTTAAGACCATTATTTTCTTATCCTTATGGTTTATATGGAGCTTCCATAGCTTAGTCAGTTTAGACAAAGCCCTTTGGTCTGAAAGACCTGGGTTCGATTCCCATCCATGACATGAGGAACCTTTATGTGGTCTCTTTCAACTAAAGATGAGTTAATTAGTCTCATATGGAGGTGTAGGGTTTTCATCTCTCAAAACAGGCAAATTGGTCCTGTGAACACACACACACACACAGCTATAGTCATGAACATTTTCGGTAACACAAGGAAGGCAATAGGAAACCACCTTGCTTCATAATCATCTCCCTAGTACAGCAGCATATTGCTATCTCACCAACCATAAGGTTGAAGGGGAAAATACTGCATAGTTCATATAGTGATTTCTAACTTATGACCTATTCTACTTATGATGGGCTTGCTGGAAAACAGAACCCAATCATAAGTTGAAGACCAGCTGTATTGATATGTTTATAATCATCCAATGCTTGGTTTAATCTTAATGTGAAATGTAATATTGAAATAAAATACAATCAAGCACTTTTAACTAATTATTTTTGCATAATAAAATTTTAGTAGTTTTATATGAACTGAAGTAACATACCTGAAATTTGTGACATTATTGTAGTTATTATGTGACACTCCAGGGAGTCCAGTGACATGACTCATTATAGGACACTCCACAACACACAACCCTTCATCTACACATATGACATCTACTACCCAGTAATGGTATTTTTGTCTGTTAATTAATTAGTCCTGATCTGCATATAAGATGAAAAACCCTGCCACCTACACATGAGACGAGCTAACTCACTTTCAACTGAAAACGCCTACCTATAGATTCTACTTGAAGAGTGCTCTGAAAACAATTTATATGAAAATAATTTTTATGATACAGTAATGAAATTAATTAAAATGAGAAGTTATTAAGAATGAGCTTCCATCATTGTCATCAAGTTCCTGATTTATACTCTCAAGGGGTGTATGGGACAGTATGATTATACCACAAGAGTTTGTTATTACTAATTTGCTATCAACAATTTTCCTACAAATTAGTCTGTTATCACTCCAATATTGTCAGAGGTGATAATCAGAATTGTCAGATCTTATACTTTAGTCTTCTAAATAATTTTTTACTGCATCAATCTATCTACATCTTTGTCTTCCTCTAGATCTCTTTCCTGCAATCCTGGCATTAAAAACCTGTTTTGCTAACCTTTCCTCTCCTGTTCTGTTTAAGTGATGTACCACCTGAACTCAGCTCTATTCACACATTCCTGCAATGTCAAGTTTCTTCCTAAATCTTCATTTTTAATATGATTCTGCCATTCATGCTCATTCCCCTGTTTTTTTCCTCAGAATTCTTATTTCTATGGTTTCCAGCCCTTGATCAACTGTTTTATTTCTAGTCCGGTTCTCAGATCCACAATTTTAAATTGGTTGAGTTCATAGTATAGCATTGTGACAAATTTCCCTCTTATGCTAATACATTTATCCATTTCACTGCCTTCCAACTTTGCTAATTCTGTTGTCTATTTCCATATGTTGTTTGCCATCTTCACTAAAAATTCTGTCTAAATAAGTTCTCCCTTTCACAATGCAGTTAATGTTTTTGAAAGTTGCTGCCTATTTTCATAGTCTTTGTCTCTTTACTGATTTATTTAGCAGTATACATTGTTTGCATAGTGTAAAGAGCTAAAATTATCACCTCCATTTTTCATATCGGGCCTAATGCCACTTTCCTTCATAATGTGATCCATGCAGATGATGAATAACAATTGGAGATAGCATGTACCCTTGTCTCACACACCTGATTTTACATCAGACTATCTTCCTGTACTTCTATCAGTTTCAACTGCTGACTTAAAACTGAGATGTAGACTATTATTGCTTAATATAATGCTCCATTTTTTTAACAATATTTCTCTTGGCATCTTGTCACTTGCCTTATCTAGATCTACAAAACTTAAATCTAGATCTTTGGTATATCCTAACAATTTCTTCACAAAGTGAAAATTGAATTGTGAACCTAACTGTAATTGTCTTGAACCCAGCTTGTTCTTCTCCAAGTTTCACTTCAACAATTTTTCTCAACTTCTTCTCAATATACTTGCATAAATATTGCTTGAAATACTCAGTAGGGATATTCCTCTCTAATTAGCACATTCAGTTTTATTTCCCTTTTCATAGATTACTATGAAAGTTTTATGGCAGTCATCTGACATTCAACTTTCTGACCAGAAATGTCCAAATATAGAAGGATAAAATTTTATACTTGTATATTTTAACATTTCTGGTCAAATATCATCTGCTCTAGCAGTCTTTCCAAATTTCAGCTTTTTGATGTCTTTTTCTGTCTCAAGCATTGATATGTACTCTTGATTGTTCTTATTTTTATTGTTACATGGTGATCAGCATTCATTTTGATAAATTATGGGGTAAGAATAATTAATATTTTGTGATCAACTTGTTGATCTTCAGCAAGTTTACTTTCATATTAAATTTTCCATCATCTGGAGTATACACATATGTATACCAGTTGGTGAGGTTTCTAGTTATTGTTTTATTATTATTTAAAATGTTAGAAGTTTCTAATTATATTTTATCAGCTGTTTTATTTGGGAGAAACCTTACACTTATCTCAGTATGGTATATAAAATTCAACTTGCTGTCTGGTGCTGCTATTTGAGCAACATGTTTTAGAGTCCATTAATTTAAAACCGAGTCTGGCTTAAGTACGGACAGATTTTGTTATCTGGCCCCATCATCACCAGACTTGAGACACCTTCCTCAGCCACAAGAACAAACAACACAAACCCATACAATTGAAATTAAAAGTCAGAACACATTTTCATTTCTGGATATACTTTTTGTGTCTTCCTTCTAGCGGACTTTGCTTCACTTACCGTAAAGGAATTACATATTCTTCTTCTTTTCAGCCATTTTCTGTCCACTACTGGATGAAGGCCTCCTGCAGTTCTTTCCACCTTTCTCTGTTCTTGGCAATGGTTCACCAATTTTCCCCAACAAAATTATGAGGAAGAATGATATCAGTGACGTGAGTCTGGCTTCTTATGTAGGTGTTTCGCTTATCTTTTAATGTGATGCTTAGCATCAACCTCTCCATTTTTCTTTGAGTTGTTAATTTATCTGCCAGTGCTTTTGTTAACGATCAAGTTTCACAACCATATGAGATGATTAGAAGTATACACTGGTTAAATGTCTTCCTTTTTAAACAGAGTGGGACATCATTGTTTTGAAAAGTGCTTTTCAATTTTCTGAATGCACCCCAGGCAAGTTGAACTCTCCTATTTATTTCCTTTTGGAGTCCACAGTTTAGATCAATGAGATGACCTAAGTATGTATATGAAGAGACTCTAAGAAATTATTTTCTATTATTATGTTTTTTGGTGTTACAAAATGATTAAACATGGTTTTAGTTTTTTCTCTGTTTATTTTTAGACCGACTTTTCTGCTTTCATGATATAGGTCTTCTATCATTATATTAAGGTCTTCTGGAGTGTTTGCAAAAATTATGATATCATCTGCATATCTCAGGTGTGTTAAGTTTCTGTTATTAATTTTTATACTAAGATTTTGTCCAGTTTATATTATTAAATATTTCTTGAAGGACTGCTGTAAAGATTTTGGGTGATAGTCTTCTTGTCTGATACCTTTTTCAGTTGATATTTTATTGCCACTCGTGTGCCTACATATATTAGCCATTATATATGCATAAACTATTACCACAAAACTAGGTGTCATTAACACATTAAAAAACAGAGAGCTTGAAAGATTTGCTTCATTGAGCAAGCACTTAAGCATGAATTAAAAATTAGCATACTTTCCTTAAAAAAGATGACTATAGCAAAAACACTATCAACAAAGTTCTTCACAGGACTACACCTAATAATTAAAATAAACTAGATTACAATTAAAACTGTAGCCATTCCATATATTAAAGGGATACGAGTTAAACAAAATACTACACAAATACAACCTTAATGGCACCTTTAAATCTCTTGCAAAATTAAAGAAGTTATTCACCTCCTCCAAGGACCCTCTGGTGCATACAGTTTTCAGTCACCTGTAACTTTCCTTATATAGGTGAAACTGGATGCACAATTCCTGTCTGGAAAAAAGGAACAAATGGCAGTTAATAACTATGGTAAATCTGGACTTGATGTTCATATCCTGGACACTCTATGTTGAATTAACCAGAAAAGCACCTGTTCATCCATGACAAAACTTGGTATTAGCTGAAATTTAATGAGGCATGTGAAATTCTAATCAACCATCCTAATTTCAGCATAATGATGATTGTCTAAAAATTCCAAGAATATGGATGGCACATGTTCTACTCATCTTTTGTTCTCAGAGGTCATTATAAATTATTAGGACTATAGTGCCCAGGATCTGAGCCTTAATATAACAAACACTTAAGTTAAATTATTGATTGGGCCAGACTATTGCTACATTAAAAAGTATTTTAAAAAAATATGAATTTGTTCTCTGGCCATGTAAAAATGGGTAATAGCTTTGATGCAGGTTTTTTTTTTCTCTCACTAGAGGTCAGGCAAGTAGAATAACAGTTGATTAAATTAGTGTCACTTTGGACTCCTGTTTGAATTGCAATGTAGCTTGTATATACACCGTGTGGAAAGAAATCAAGGGACATCCCCATGGGCAAGGTGTATTGTGCCACATAACACAGAATAGTGATAGGATGGACCACCATGGGAAAATTACAGAAAATTGGAAAAACAAACAAGATATCTAAGCAAGCCAGAATCAAATTATATGAATCAATAATTATACCAACAGTCATCTAGAGCAGAAGCATGGACAGTTAAGAAAAGAGAGGAGAAAAAACTGCTGGCATTTGAAATGAAATGCTTAAGAAAAATAAATACAACAAGTTGGATAGAAAAGAAAACAAACAGCACAGTCAGACAAGAATTATTGTATAAAAAGATAATAGAAAAAATTAGAAAACAACAACTGAGATGGTTTGGTCACGCTGTACAATGGATGCAGACAGACTTTCTAACGTCCTAATCAATACTTTTCCAACTGAAAAAAGAAGACCAAGAATTACCTGGCTGAAATTAATAAAGAACATTTCAGGATGCAGAAAGTATAAGGAACTTTTTCGAACGGCAAGGAATAGAGAAGACTCAACCCGTCTTAGACGGAAGAGAAGAAGAAGATAAATTTATTCAGTTGACTTCTCACCACACCAGCTTTACTAATTCTGTTGTCTATTTCTATATTTAATTTGCCATCTTCACTAAAAACTGTGCCTAAATAGCTGAAATAATATACTTGTTCTATAAGCTCTCCATTCAGAATGCAGTGAAGTTTTCTCTGTTTCTGCCTATTTTCATAGGTTTGGTCTTTTATATTACTGATATTCAAGCCTAATTTGTTACAATTTAGTTAGCGAATCTTGGAGATTTGCATTGGATGTGTTCAGGGATACAACATCATCTGCATAAAGCAAAGAGCTAAGTTTGATATCTCCAATTCTAATACCGGTTTTAATGCCACTTTGAATATGATCTCCACTATTATTCATCATTGAATAATAGTGGAGATAATATGCATCCTTTTCTTACCCTTGCTTTTACATCAAACCATCAATCCTTACTCTCGCACCTAAACAACAACAACCATGGGTTCAACGCCCTTAGGTATCTGATGCCATCTTGATATGATTCTTCCATTGCATTCTATTTTGTGCAAGATGACTCAGTTTGTGTATAGAGTTTCCACACCATTTGACGATATCATCGACCCATTCTCTGTTTGGTCTTCCTCTTTTGTTCTTTCCTTCAATCATCCCAAACAGCAGCGTTTTTAATTTCCTCTCATCATTCATTCTACATATATGACCAAAGAGGTAGTTTATTCTCATGCTATTTATTGAAATGCCTCCACCTTCTTCTTTAATCTTATCTAGTGTTCTTCCCAGATGTGTGATGAAGATGATTCTTATCACCTTATCATATACCTTTTCCAGATCTACAAAATGTAAATATAAATCCTTGTTCAAGAATTTGTCTTAAAGTGAAAATCTGATCCTGACAACTCTGTTTGGTCTGAATCCAGCTTGCTCTTCACCAAATTTCCCTTTCACAAATTTTTCTCATCTCATCTTCCTTTTACCCTCTTTTACATTGCGTGTCGAGGGTTTTTATTAATCATTGGACTCAAACCGTTCACAGAATAAGGTGGTCAGCCCTATTCCTCCTGGTGTATCCTATGTCCTGTAGTGTTGAGTTCCCAAGGCCAGTTTGCCTGCTTTGCAGGATGAAAAACCCCAGATAAACTGGGGAAAAAAACCTACTGTCCATGCCCAAGACCGGCTAACTTGGCTATGGCTGAGGAAGATCCTTCAGCTCCTCACATCACCAACAGGAATCGAACCTAGGACACTCCTTCCCCAGGCATATGGTTGCAAAGCGCACAGCCACTAGGCTAACTGCATGGACTTTTTATCAAATTTTTTAGCTGTTTATTTTATTTTTATTTATTTTTTAATGTGATTCTACCCACAAAAGGTTATTAGTAAACCTGTAGTATATTTGTATCATGGGTGAACTAAGGATTTTTTTTCATTTTTATCTATTTTATATACATATTTTTTGTAATTTTTTATTTATTTTTACATAATCCAGAGACCAAACAGAACTTTTTCAAGCCACTTCAGGCCTCCAATAAATGGGGCAGTGGTCTCAGACAATCAGAGACACCCATGCCCATGGTAGGATTCGAACTTGCAACTTGTTGGTTGGAGAGCGGTTACACTAACCACTCGGCCAACCAGGCTGCAAGTTTCTCGAGTATACTTGAATAGACCCTACCAGGAACAACACTCAATAGGGGAATACCTCTGTAATTCTCGTATTCAGTTTTATTTCCCTTTTTATAGATGGATACTATTCTCTAATCATCGGAAATTCAACCCTCTGACCAGACCTTCTGAATTATCCAATGCAGCCACTGTAAAACTTTTATACCCTTTTATATTTCAGCATTTCTAGTCAAATGTCATCTACTCCAGCTGCCTTTTTGCATTTCAGGTTTTTGATGATTTTTTCTGCTTCAAGTATGGATATGTATTCCTGACTGCATTCCTGTTGGGAGTTTTCTACCATCATGCTGACACTGCTTGTTTCATTTAGCAATCTTTCAAAATATTTATTCCAGACAACTAGAATATCGTTATCTTCAGTCATTATCATCTCAGATTTTTGTCCATTTATAAGCTTTTCAATAGCCTCCAAAATATTTTGCCACATTCCTGATATTTATTTTCTATGTTCTTACCAAAGTATTCCCATGGCTTTGCTAGTTTTAAACTGTGCTTCACTTTTTTTTTGCATATTTCTCTGTATTCTCTAAGAGCACAAGCTGACTTACTTGCCAGGAGCTTTCAATATGCTTTCTTCTGTTCCTTGACTGCTTCTTTAACTTCTTGAGTCTGCCATGAAGTTCTGATTTTTCTATCCTTACAGACAGCCCCACTACATGCCTCTCTGACTGAATCAGTTAATGTTTTCTTCAGGATTTGCTAGTGGATCTTGAGCTTCTGTATTTAATTAAATATCATCAGCTGATTTTTGCAGAAATTAAATTGCTGATATTGGGTTGGTTTTAACTAGTGATATCCAGCTGTTTGCAGATGATGCAAAACTGGGGATATTAATGCAGAGTTAAGCAGATATTATTGCCTTACAACAGGACCTGAATAGATTGCATGAATGGGCAGGTAAGTGGAACTATCAGTTCAATGTTGCAAAGTGTAAGGTTTTGAGATTTGGTAAACAATGATGGGTTGCAAAATATACACTTGGTGGGGAAACTTTAATGGAAGCAGAGGAGATGAGAGTAATGGTGGACAAGGACTTGAAATTCAGGACACTACATAAGTTGTAATGTAGTTGCGATGATGCGGAGGATCCTGACTTGCAGAAATAGTGAGGTTATGATACTATTGTATTAAGGCCTCATATGGATTACTGTGCCCAGATTTGGTCAGCTAGTTTTCATGGTGACAAGGATATGTTGGAAAGGGTCCAGAGAAGATTCACAAAGGTGGTCAGTGGTCTTTGGAATGTGGAGTATGAGGACAGATTGTGTGAGATTTGAGATTTGGTAAACAATGATGGGATGCAAAATATACACTTGGTGGGGAAACTTTAACGGAAGTAGAGGAGATGAGAGTAATGGTGGACAAAGACTTGAAATTCAGGGGCGACACTACATAAGTTGTAATGTAGTTGCAATGATGCGGAGGATCCTGACTTGCAGAAATAGTGAGGTTATGATACTATTGTATTAAGGCCTCATATGGATTACTGTGCACAGATTTGGTCAGCTAGTTTTCATGGTGACAAGGATATGTTGGAAAGGGTCCAGAGAAGATTCACAAAGGTGGTCAGTGGTCTTTGGAATGTGGAGTATGAGGACAAATTGTGAGAGCCTTGTGAATAGGAGGAAGACGGGGGGAGGGATATGATTGAGACATATATGCTAGTCAGGTGCTGTTATTGGGTCAACATGGAAGAGATTTTTCATAGAATGGGAGAGGGGAGTAGAACAAGAGGCCATTGCTGGAAACTGTATAAGTAGGTGTGAACAGAGGAGTGAGGAGTAGCTCCTTTGCATGGAGAGTAGTTGGTGAGTGGAATGCATTGCCTGAGTATTGTGGGTGTAGACACATTGAATCAGTTTAAAGTACGGTTGAATGAGCATTGTGTGCAATAGTGTGTACTTCCCACAACGAGTCTTTGACTCCATAGAGGTCAGATGTTAATAATAATAATAATAATGCAGGATGATCTCTGGTTCTCCCTTGATCTCCCACTGTTTTCTGTAGAACTTCTCCAATATTGATCCTATAAACCTTTACTAACTTGTAGGTCTCTATCATATCTCCCCACTTCCTTCTATCCACTACACTGTAAATTGCATCTTCTCAACCTTTCCTCATATTTGACATTCCAGAGGTCAGAAACTACCTTAGTCAGTTGCCAGGTGACCATATCTGTGCACTATGGTCCATGTGTGGCCTAATCAAAGCCTTATACAATGTAAGAAGAATCTCCCTACTTCTACAAGTCACTGTCCCTGCCCCATTCACAAGTCTTTGTGTTGTGTTCACAATTTTGGCAATGTGTCTCCAAAAATTTCAGATCCTTATCCACTAACACCCCAAGATCTCATATTTCCTCCACCTCTGACAATATATCCCCACAAAGCATAAATTCTACATCCCATCTTTGTTTCCTAACTTTTAAAATCTTAAATCTTGCAATATTGAACTCGCATCCCCATTTCTGTGCTCGATCACTCAATTTATTCAAGTCTTCTTGTAAAGCCACAACATCTGCTCTACTCTTCATAGTTCGTCCCAACTTTGTATCATCTGCAAACAACTGAATATCTCCATCTAAATCTTCACCAATATCAATATCATTAATATACAAATTAAACAGTAATGGTCCTAAAACAGACCCCTAAGGTACACCACTAATGACTTTCCTCTTCCAGGATATTGTCCCCCCCCCCATACACACCTTGCTTATACCTATCAGATAACCAGTCTCCGATCCAATGCACTAATCTAATATCCAACCCCATCTGCTCTAGTTTGACTATCAACTTATCATGTGATAATCTATCAAAAGCCTTTGTGAAATCTCAGTATATTACTGTGTATCCCTCTCCTCTGTCCAAGGAAGCAGTCACCTTATTGTAATAAGTAAGTAGATTGCTAAAACATGACCTCCCTTTAGCAAATCCATGCTGTCCATCAAAGATAATACCATTGTTGTCAATCTAATTCTGGATCCTAGTTCTCATCAGCTTCTCCAACAACTTAAGCACACCTGACACACAGATAGACCTATAATTTGATGCTTGAGTTCTATCACCTCCCTTATGAAGCTCATTTTTAAGATATGAAGTGTAAAGATAACAGAAAGTAAAATTGCTAAAATATCATTTTAAACATTTTCACTACATGGCCTTATTTTTGGTGTTTTAGTTATGCTTAGTGAATCTCACTGTGGCTGAGGGCATGTGACCTGTTACATTAGT
The DNA here is from genome assembly GCF_054136105.1 of Typopeltis vanoorti. Lineage (NCBI taxonomy): Eukaryota > Metazoa > Arthropoda > Arachnida > Uropygi > Thelyphonidae > Typopeltis > Typopeltis vanoorti. Next base: position 4,572,441 of record NC_143565.1, on the reverse strand, counting down.
CTTCTCCATCTGGTTCTGTTATCTCTCATTCTAAGTGCATTCTCCAACTGTAGTCAAGTAAGAGTATAAATTTGATCTAGCCATCTCCCATGGGTCCTGTCTTACTTTTAGCCCCTGCATCTTGCCCCGCATAAAGAGTTTTTGCAGTGTTCTCTCCTCTCTTATTGGGATGTGTCTACAATATCTGAGGAGGATTCTTCTCTCCACCATGCAGCAGAGACTCATTTCAAGATTCATTTGACCTCTGATATTCAGGTTGGTTCTTTTCTTTGTCCAATCCAAGGAATTTGAAGCATCCTTCTCCAGGCCCACATTTCAAAAGCATTTTGCCACATGCTGTTTCAAGTAATTATCTCTTAGAAGGTGTATAAATTCTATTTCCCTCTCAGCATGTGATCTTTCCTCTTTGTCAATATCACCTTACTTAAAATCCCCCATAATAATTACTCGACATACATTATTGCACTAATTTGCTGATGTATGTCTTCCACGTTACTCTTGTACCCCTAGGCTTATAGCAGCAACCAACTGTACATTTTGTTTCTTTGGCCACTATTTGAAACTGCATTGTCTCAAAGAAAATACCACTCACAAGCCTCTCTTTTTGATATCCTACTTATTTGGCTGTAGTTCTTCAGCTGTAATCAGCAATATCCCCCCCCGCCCCATCACCACCACACACATACGCCATTCTATCTTCCCTGATTATACTATACCCATCACATCAATTCCATGACTGCCAACAGTAACCACATCTGCTGTCAGTCAAGTTTCACCACTGCCTATAACGTTTGGTGAGATTGCACTGACTAATGCCAAAAACTCTAGATTCCCTTTAGTTCTCATACCACCTTACACCTTATATGCTTTTCAGTATTTTCAATACTCCAAAACCGATTTTTATTCACTATATTATCCAAATTTTTCAATTTTAGATTCCACGCTCAAATACTCAGAAAACAGCAACCTTTTCAAACACCTTCCACATTCAGATGCAACCCAAACCTCAAAATATTACAGACCTCTTTTTCTACACATTTTTGCAATCATATCATTCACATATTCACGATAATAAACATTGTTCTTAAATCTTTTGCTGTCCGATTATTACTACCTCTCATGTCATTTTTTTTTTTTAAATTTTCACTGAACCATGTATGGAGGCTTCAGAAATCGGAGTCCATGTTACGCTTTAAGGATGGCATGTCGCTTGATGAGAAAACTATCGCCGCGTCATCAGCATATCTGATTTGGTTCCCTTTCAATTGCATTGAACAGAGGTCGTTTATATAGATCTTATAATAATAGTAGTAATAATAATGATAATAATATTATTATTAAACACCCTAGAGTGAACCTTGGGAAACACCAGTTTTGATGATTTGGTATTCGCTGAAGATAATGTTTATTGGAACTGCTTGTTATCTGTTTTCTAAATATGATCGAAATCATAGTTGATGGAAATTCTCAGAAGGAAATTTCATTTCTAAACTAATTTTGACTTAAAAGTAACCTAAAAAAATAACAGCTATGCAGATAAATGATTTGAATTCGTACATTTAGTTTACGTAATCGGGAGTATTTAATAAAAAATAAAAAAATCCTGTAAAATTGATCATAGCAAACATATAGCACTCTGACCTTACAAATAAACTGTATAAAAAACACCACAGTAATAATACTAGTGTTACCGGCATGGGAATAAACATTTTATCCTCCGCATTTTACATAATTTATTATGTGAAATGAGGGGGATAATGCATTCAATTGCCACCGATACATTTGGATCCGTGACAATTGAAGGCTTGTATTTCGCACTTAATCGCACTTGCCAAAATTCACGGTGCTTGTACTTGCATTTAAACAAATCCAATCAGGGCCAGTTTTATTTAAAAAAAAAAAAAAATTAAAATTTTATGTTACTGTTGTCTGCCATATATCAGCACCTAATCGATGTTATTCAGAAGTGGATAAAATTTAGTTTTTAAAATGTTTTATCCGCAAAGTCATGATTTTTAAAAACTGCAGAAACGGAGAAAAGAAAAATACTACAACTCATCTAAAGAAACTGCTCAAAAGAACTACAGCGTCTTACTTTTATCTAGATTGCCAAGAGCTTTTATCAGGACTTTTCATCTGAAGTTAAGTTATCAGTCTCACACGAAGATGGAAGGATTTTCCTCCCTGAAACGTGGTTTTTTCTTGCCGGAAAACAAGCAAAGCGGATAAACACACACACATGCGCGCGCCCGCAGGTGTGTTATAACCGGTTGCTCCAGCCGTAATTGAAAACAAAATCAACCCAATCCTCTCACGCAAAAAGTTAAGCAAGTTTGAGCGCGGGTAGTAGTTGGAAGGAAATCAATCGTTCGATGAGTCTTTAGACTCCCTAGAAGTGTCACATAATAATAATTCCATTTTCCTTTAGTGCAGTGTTTACCTGCACATAGTCCTCCGACCATTGATTGACAGACTTAGACGTTCCGATGCGATCTTCCAAACGCTGCTCATCTGAATATAACAACAGATGAACATGATTCAAAAATCCAAGTTTTTCTGTTACTTTACTCATTATTTTTATTTTATTACTTTCCGAAAGAACCTTTAACTTTTCTTTTTAACAAACTACACCAATCACCTCAACCCAAAAAATACACTCATATGTATATTCAACATATGTATATTCAGAACACACGCAATTTACAGACAAAAAAAATTACTAGTTGTGGTGGTGTTGGAGGTGGGCGGCAGATGGCGTTGATAGAGATGATGATTCGTAGTAGAGGTTAGGTGCAGAGACAGTTGTAGATGTCCTCCCACGATGAGTCTTCGGACTCCTTGGAGGTATCAGGAATAATAATAATAATAATAATAATAATAATAATAACATTACTCTTAGTTGACTGCAGTTACTTGCCTTCGAGGACATTCGAGGGATAACTGCATACGGCACTGCTGTCCTTGAGGGATAGCAGAAACAGGAGTAAACAAGTGAAACATAATTCAATGATTTTTCATAAATGATTTTTGTTTCAAGCTTTTCTAATTTTTTATTTGAATCCTATATATATATATAGGATTACGTTTATCGAAATATCAGTACCAGGAGATAGTCGGATTGACAACAAAGAAAATGAAAAAATTACAAAATATCGCGATTTGCAAATCGAAGGTGAACGAATCTGGCAAAAGAAAACGAAAGTTGTTCCCATAATAATAGGTGCTTTAGGTGCATCCCTAAAACATTGAAAAAACATCTAGAAGCACTCGAGTTAGATGGATTACAAATTGGGCAGCTGCAAAAGGCCGCTTCGTTCGGCACAGCTTTCATTTTCAGAAAGTATTTCCACAACTCATAGGCCCTTGGGTAGGGCCCGAATTAGTGGAATATAACCAGCCTTTTCTTAAGACTGAGGAAGCAAATCAAGCTTTGATGAATATTATATATATATATATATATATATATATATATATATATATATATATATATAATATTTTTAGCGAACTATACAAATGGTATCCTCAAAAATCAGCAAGGTATATACTCGATAGCAGCGTTTTTCAAACAATTTTTTTTTATCTCGACCCACAATAAGAAATACGTTTTACATTGCGACGTAGTATACGCGCGCACACAGAGAAGAAATGAAACAAAAGTTTCAGTAAACTATAAGTGCCTTACATATAAAACTAAAACACAAGATGTAACAAAATATCAAATATAATTTTATTAACATTTAAATGCAATATAGAAAAATAAACACTAAAAAAACAAACCACTGTGGTTGCAGCCAGTACCCTTCCTTCACTGTATTCTCGGGATTCTTCTTGTAGTCTTTGGAATTGTCCCACAGTCTGTGAATCATGGAACGACTTGCATGCAATCATCTGGTTTCCTCTACGTGACTTTAACCGGCCTCTAGTGTTATGATGGCTCAACACCTGAATTCATTTCTTGGAGCCATATCCATGAGTTTTGCTATTGCAAATTGTCTTGCTCTTACTATAGACGAAATGAAAAACTGCTCTAAAACCTTTATGCTGTAGTTTTTGCATTTATGCTGTAGTTCCTTTGCATGTATTGCGGATAACGCCACTCGCTTGTATACGACGATCTGATTCAGTGTCACTTTCTACTAATGCACCTGACTTTCATATATATTTTTTCTTTTTCTCCCGAGTTATCGCGATTTTTCTTTGTTCCTTATGGAAACCAGTGTATGTAGCCTTCTTGAAGTTGGCAAAAAAGGTGTTCCATTGAGTCCTGTAATAGATTTCAGGGTTGTTTATTGTTTTGCACTATGAATGCAAATCTAAGCTTAATATTTAAATATTAAGTTTAGATTTGCATATTACTTATACAATTTAAATACTTAATATTCATAGATTTGCACTATGAATGCAAATCTAAGCTTAATATTTAAATCCTTAAAGTATAGTTTCATATTATGACAACTACTATTGTATTTTTGTTCATTATGAATAACAAATCCAAGGAGCCATCCGACTTGAGAGTGATCTTTCTCAATATGGAACATTCACGCTTCTGACATTCCCAACACCTTGCACTCTCACCAATCTCCATGTAAAAAATTTATTCGCAAATCCATCATCTTACTACTTGCTGGGATGGGATATCTCATCCCCCATTTTACCCTTTATATTAACATTGCAAAATTCCCTCCCCAACTTAGACTCTACCATACCATCATTTATGTCTATCCAGCTAACTCCTCAATTTACGTCTCCTCACCTCTCCCCATAACCAAAATTCTAATCTTGATATTATGTAAGGTCACTTAGCTTTGGACTCTTTCCAGAAGTTCCATATCTCACAATGGAAACCAGGTGACCAAATGTCTGTATATCCGCTGTTGTGTAATTGATGGGTCATTGCACCCTTGAATTGGAAAAGACCGGCCTGGTTTCATTTCGCGTGACGAGAGGAATCTAAATATAAACTTTTGCAATGGAAGGTGAGTTAGATTGTCTTCTAAGGAAGAAGCAAAGTTTTTCATCCCGCATATAAGCAAATCGTCCCTAGTACACATGCAGTTGATACTATTAGTGTAGGCAGATGGAGCTGTATATGTATTTGATGGATTGTGAAGTGTAGATGGAGATATTTGCAACCTAGCCTTCCATACTCTTTGGATGATGATGAACAGCCTATTTTTCTACCCACTGCAGGGTGAAGGCATCGCCCATTGAGGGAGGTTTGGGTCTAGTACTCCCATGGTGACCCAGTCCATATTGGGAGAGAGTATCTTTTCTTGGGTGAATGAATGTATGAAGGTGGAAGACAATCACAAACATCCATGCCTACGCAGGATTCGAATCCACAGCCTCTTGGCTGCAGAGTGGACACGCTAACCACTCGGCCTACCAGGCCATATGTCAAAATAAAATCTATGCACAGAGCCCTACACCTCTGCATATCATAGCACAATAACTTGCACTATGCTATCAATATTAAAATTACAAGCTAACATATATAATAAGCTAAAAGTGTAATTAAATTTTCCTGGAGGTATTTGAGATCGCATCACTCCTTATAAGTCTCACCAGTTTTCCTTCAACAACCACATATTCCTTGTACACATCTAAATATCATTAAGATACACAGTTGAATTGTAAGAATAGGACTCCACACCACACACCTGGTTGCATTCCTTTTCTGAGATACTGCCTTACTTTAGATATACTTTTCCCTTAATGATGAGAGTTGTGTACACTTAATCAATAATATATGAGTATAATTAAAACAATATAAAGAACTTCAATAAAAAAACACACTAACGCCTCTTTATTCCCATAGGGAATAGGCGAGGCTGTTATAGTCCTATCTAACTTTTAGAGACTAATGGGTGGGGGAAGTTTGGTCTCCACCATGGCCAATGAGAGAGGGCCTAAGAATATCACTAATTATTAACGGTATAGAGTAAGAGAAGCAGAGAGGTAAAGAAATAGTTGACACATATTTAAAGCTGAGAATAACATCACCTTCAGTGGTACGCGAGTTGGTACAAAGTTAAAAATGGATTACTGAAAAAAGTGAGCCGCGTGATATATCGAAAAACGTGAGACTAGATTAAAAATCTCTATATACAGAAAATCTACTCATACCAACAGATATCTGCATTATTTTTCTCATCATTTTCCACCACAAAAACGTGGAACTATATCTACCTTAGGACACAGAGCACACTCTCTCTTGAATGAACCAGATGAACTACAAAAAGTAATAAATCACCTCACTCTTATCTTTAAACAAAATGGATACTCTGAAAAAACGATTAAGAAATTTCTTCTGGATCCTCCTAGGCAGTGCACAACAGAAATTAATTTTAAAGGTAGCATCTCCATTCCATGCATTAGCACAGTCTCTAAAAAATTAGTCCTTAAAAAATACAATATCAGGACGTTCACCACACTTCCTAAAATTCGTTCTCTAATCAGCCATCCAAAGCCTACTCATCACAACCTAAAATATCCAGGTGTATATAAATTATGGTGCGATTGCAATATCCCTTATTTTGGACAAACTAACAAAGCTATTGAACAACGTACAGAAGAGCATAAGAGAGACATCTCTTACAAAAGATCTCATGCAACTGCGTTATCCAGTCATGTTCTTTTTTCAAATAATCCTAATGTCAACAAAGCCACTCCGTTTGCTGGGATAGATCAGAAAATATTTTTCGCTGTGATGATGAGTTTGAAAGAAAAATTGTAGAATCAAGGGAAATATTGCTGAACCCTGTCCACTTAAACAACAATTTGAGTTATAACATCCCAGATAGCCATGCTGCAGTTATTCAATATTAGGGTTCACGTGAGCCTTCACGCACACTTGCAATAAACAATGGCCCTGTTAGAACAACTTGAAAAAATACAACGCTTTTTATGTATCAATTATGTGGCAATTTTACCTGTAATTTCCAGTTTTTTAGATACTTCAATGTTTATTACTATTCCTTTCCTTTATGAATACCTGAAGAAGGCTGTTATAAGCCGAAACTAGTTGTATTATTCTCATTAAAATCTTTATAAGTTATCTCGGTTTTTTAAGTCATTAAATCTATGTTTTTAAAATGTATCACAACAACCGAGTAAAAGCCTATGATCACATATATATATACAGGGTGTTCGGGATAAATTTGACAGTTTCGTAAGGAAAAAGAAAATCTTCTTTGTATCTATTAAATTTAATGAATTGACAAACAAACATTACAGGCAGAGTTAATTCCAATACTATCAACAAGATTTACTCAAAATAACCACCATTAGCATCGATCACAGCTTTAATTCTGCTTCGGAACCTCGAACAAGCTGATGCTACAGTCTCCCTGGGAAGGGCCGCAAAAACTGTTTTAATTTTATCCATTAACTGGGCTTTTGTATTACTGGAAGTGCGATTGGTGTCTTTTTCAACTGCGCCCCATACAAAATAATCCATGGGGTTAAGGTCTGGGGAGTTTGGAGGCCAAACATTTGGACTGGTGAAGTCGTAGAAATTTTCAGACAACCATTTTTGACTTTTCCCAGAGGTGTGGCAAGGGGCCGAATCCTGCTGCCATACATACGGCCTACCATTGGCTACCCTTGTTATCCAGGGCTTGACTACAGTTAGCAACTCCACGAACAAAGCCCGAATTCCAATGCCAGGGTTCTTCAACACCTGTTCCTGCAGATTTGCGAGGAATTCTGCTGTACGAACGCAATCAGATCGTCTGCTAGGGATCTTTCTTCTTGCTACATCCTCGTAGTCACCATTGCAAGTCTCTAGTTCATGCCTGATTGTTTTTACTGTATTCAGGGAGCATTGGGCAGCAGTCGTAATATCCTTATTTTGATGGCGGGCACGAATCATCATGATACAAGTTATTCTCTTCCATGATTCAGGTGGGTTCCAGCTATCCATCCTTTCTGACATCTTGTATATGAATGAAGAAGGGTCCAAACTTTTAAATGAAGAGAAGTGTGTGTTAATACATGTAACTTACGGAAAAATATAATTAATTATAAATATGTCAAATTTATCCCGAACACCCTGTATATATGTTATGTATATTATAAATTAATTAATTTTGTACTAATTTTTCCTCTATTAAAAACTGTCTGGCACGTCAGCAACTGGATATGTAAACTTTTGGCACACGCACATAAAAAGGTTCGCCACCACTGACATATTAGATCTGAAATTGCTGAAATATGCAAAAGTCGAAAAGCTCAAGTATCACATTAAAATAGGCTCCATTTTTATAAAAGGCAAGTCGATCAAAAAAAAAAAAAAATCAGCTAACGCCTTTTTATTCCCGTATACGGGAGTAGGCTAGGCCATTTAGCCCTATCTAACTTTTGGAGACTGAGTGGGCAGTTCAATCTCCACTGGTACCAATCAGAGACAGATGGCCCAAGGCTATTACTAATTAAGCGGTACGCAGTGAAGAGAGACGGCTCAAATGTGCCGCCATCTCGTGGTCCCTAACCCTAACACAATATATTTAGTGTCTGAAAATAATGTGGGTTCTACGGTCGATTTTCTTGAGTTTACAGGACGAAAAACCCGAGTTTCCGGGAGGAAAAACCTGCTTGCCTGTGCCAGAGATCGACTAACTCGGGAACCGGTCGAAAAAAGGCTTAGAAAATTTCCTCTAGTCGCCGACTAGACTCGAAACCAAGTCTTCTTTCGTGCGGCCAAGCGCGGTGGTGTGCAAACGCCACATCCACTGAGCTGCATATTTTTATTGTTAGGTTTATAACCTTAATGCTTTTGGTGTTCCCTAAATTTTTCTTATAATCAGAAGTGTTCTGTGAGTTCGAAAAGGTTAAGAACCACTGCTCTAGAGGGAGTAGGAAGGGCCGCTTTAGCCACATCTAGTTTTGGAGAGTGAGTGCGCAGTTCAATCTTCAAGGGTAGCCAATCAGAGATGGTTAGCTCATGGCTATCACTGATTTAATCGGCACACAGTGAAAAAATGGCTAACAAGGGCCGCTGTCTCGTGGTCCTTAACCCTAACACAATATTTTTAATGTCTGAAAATAATGTGGGTTCGACGTCGATTTCCTTTATGGAAATAAACGGAGTTTATAGAACAAAAAAACCCGCTTGCCCATGCCAGAGATCGACTATATCAGGAACTGGTCAAAAAAAGGCTTATCAAATGTGTTTCTAGTTGGAGACTAGATTTGTACCCAAGTCTTCTTCCCTGTTGTCAGTCAGATGGGCTAGCACCTTTCATTCCCTTACAGGGAGTAGGCAAGGCCTTTTAACCCTGCCCAGCTTTTGGAGACTGAGTGGGCAGTTAACTCTCTCTAGGAAATCAACCCACACTTTCACACTCTCAAATCCTGTTTGGGTTAGGTACCAAGAGATGTCAGCAGTTGTTTGCCAGTCTCTTTATCAATTGCCGCTTATAATTAGTGATAGTCTTGGGCCTGTTATTGCTGATTGACTATTAGTAGATAGTCAATCAGCAATAACAGGCCCAAGACTATCACTAATTATAAACGGCAACCGATGAAGAGACTGGCAAACAACTGCTGACATCTCTTGGTATCTAACCCGAACAGAATTTGATAGTATGGAAGTGTGAGTTGATTTCCTTGAGTTTAAGGGACGAAAATCACGGTCCAGGGAGAAAACCCGCTGGCCCATGTCAGAGATCAACTAATTTGGGAACTGGTTGAAGAAAGATTTACAAAAAAAAGTTCCTCCATGCAGTGACTAGACCTGAACTGATATCTATCTTCGGGCAGCCCAGCACAGAGGATGCAAATGTTACTTAAACTAAGCTACACAGATCTTACTTGGTAAGAAGTCAGCAGACATTCCCATAGGCAAGGTACATCATGCCATGTAATGAACCACATGGTTGTAGCTGATCATCATAGTCCTGCAATTTTTTTCAGGACTATGATGATCCCAAGTCAATTCAACTATGCCTGGTGAAATTGCTCTGAGACGGAAACCGATTGAGTTTGAAAGAGACATTGTGAGAGGATGCCATGTTGCTGGCCAATCTGTTTGGCAAATGTTTGACAAATTGGGGAATCCCAGGTCAACAATATGTAATGCTATACTCAGAAAGAAGTACACAGAGTCAATTGCAAGTGCTACATGCAGTGTATGACTCACCTAACGTGACCGTAGTGTGCTACATTGCATATTATGCAAAAACGCCATTCCTTGGCTAACATGTTGAATGCAGACTGGAACACGAACCTGCAAAACAAAACAAACAAAACATTCAGAACCGAGGCTCACAACATGAGTTTCATTGGTAGGATCACAATATGCAAGCCCTGTCTTACCCGAACCAAGAAGCTCAGTGAATATCTCTTCTAGGAACCCCAACTGTGAAATTCAGAGGTGGTGGTATAAGAGTATGGTCCTGTGTTCTCTGAGTTATCCCCGAAACTCTGTTTGTGGTGCTATGAACGTTGAACTCCGAGAGGTATCTGAGCATTCTGGACAATGCAATACTTCCTATATTGTGACGTTTCTATGGAACTGACATTGTCTCTTTCAGCAAGACGATGCATTGTGGCTTAATTGGGGACGTTGATGTCCTCAATAAGGATGATCCTGCTATTAAGATATTTAGACTGCAGTTTTCAGAAAAATAAGTTAAAGGGATCAGAGTGATCAGAAGGTGACAGGTTACCTTCTTAAGGAAATTTTGAGCAAATGCAGATCGAATAGGGAGGTTTCGAGGTTTTGCAATCTTTGACATGGATGTTGGCTCTGATGAATACAGAAGGGTCACCCTTGTGGTGTAAGAAACTGATATATGCAGTTTGGGCAGTTGAAGTGGAGGATGGTTGTAGAGATTGCAGACTGCGGTTAGGAAGAGTACTCTGGTTTAGAAAACTGTAGGCGGTGCTGCACATCGTTAAGTTGATGTTTTGGCCACGAATTTGGTAAAGTGGATACAGATTTTTTTTGTTGTTGTTGCAGTTGCATTTTGGCTTATTTGGTAAGATTTTTCTTGTTTTTTTATGATTTTTACATGCTTCTGTGAGAAATTTTATGATTGCAGTAAAATTATGTTTCTTTGAGAAATTCGTAAACAATTCGTAAACTACTGAGATCTCCAAAAGATAACCATCCTTTCTATAAATATGCTGGAGTTTACAATATTCCATGCTCATGTGGTTCAAGTTACATCGGGCAGACATCAAGAAGCCTCGAAATTAAACAGAAGCACATTGGTTATGTCAAAAACAACAGACAAGACATATCAGGCCTGTCATCTCATTTTTCTATAACTAACCATGTCATTGAGTGGGATAAAAGCTGATCCCCTTACATAGAAGACAACCACTCCCGAATGTTTAAAGCAGCTACGGTGGCTCGCAGAGATACGGGAAAACCCTAATTAGATCTCTTAACACACAGGAAATGAACTTCAATGCAACCTACAGAACGTCCCTTAGCAACAACTAGTTAACCATGTACACGCGATACGTGTATCACTCAAGTTCAATGCTATTTTAGTTTGTAACTATATAATCGTTAGAATTTTACAGTTATTCATATTTGTGTAATGTTATTTTAACCTAAGTGCTTGTACTCCGAGATGCCAACAGCTAAAGTTTGGTGAAACTAGTAGGTTTAATGAATATTTGTTAGTTAACACTTGATCTATTTTCCAAATAATTACTCTAGTTAGATGATCAAGAAAATAAACATTTATTATGTGTTTCTTTGAGTTGCAATCCATTGCATGTGGAGAGGAAAAAATAATTAAGAAAAACGGGCATGCAACGAGAGGTGTCAGGTTCGCAAACGCACAGAGAGAGAGAATCTGGTTTTCTGTACACATGACCGCGACATTCTCCCTTTAACCACAGTACTTTGTTTCTCTCCATTCAGGAAAGCACGGACGAAGTAAGTAGCAGCAGGATTTGGTGTTAGCTGATCGCAAAGACTCCGAATTCGTTACTAAGCTATCATCTGAGTTTGGGCGGATCTGTGCGAGTGGCATTTCACTGAGGATGTCAATGATATTACATGTGGAGAAAAAGAAAGGGTGTGTGTGTGGTGGGGACCAGAACCCGGAACCCTTGCTATAGCGACCAAACATGACTGCAAGCTACTTCAGGCCTATAATATAATAAGCAAGCTGGTGGTGGCGATGAACGTCATCTGCAACATGGAGATCCAGTTGACATTTCGGTTAACTATGGAAGGTATGCGTTTTCTGCAGCAACTCTCCAGGTATGCCAAAGTTTCGACAGTACTCTCTGCTGTGGAAACAGGCTATATCGCGAGAAGGTGGGTGCGATTGACCGTGAGAAATTATGTATTGCAATTCGATACCCTTCATTAGCCATATGATAAATAGACAGGAAAAATATATTGGTGGCTGATATGGATCACACTATTCCAGATTTTTTGTCAAGGAGGGGCAGTCGTTCTGATTAGGGTGATATGTTGGGGCTTGACCACTCTCTCTAAATGAGGGTTGAATAAGAGTTAGTAAGCATACTCTATATCAGAAGATTCTGTATTTTCGATGCCAATCCCATTCTCTCTGGAACATGTCTGAAATTTATTATAATGATGTATAATGATGTATTATTGGTATTCTTGTAACCTTTTCTCTGCAGAACGCTCAGTTTGTCCAATATAGGATAGGTAGCAATCACTTGGAACTTGGTAAACTGCAGGAAGGGAAAGAGGAGATCGCTTAGCTATAGAAGATAACTATGAAGATAATTTGTTGATCGGAAAAATATAGATTCTAGTTTGTATTTTTTAATTTATTCATTTGGTTTTTTTTTTTAGGATTTTTAAAAAGGTTCAGAGATACTTGACAGCATTGAAAAAAAATTTCTGTACTCAGCGTTTTTTAGGGCGGCGTCTATTGCAGAGAAAGCAAATGTTAATTTTGTTATTATTATTACTACGTGACACCTCCTGAGTTTTATTGAGTTAAACAGGCATCTAAGAAATCTGGAGGGTTTTTTTTCTTTTTATTTATGAATGAGCGGGAATTACCAAACAGGGAGTATAACTGTCGAGATTTAAAAAAAAAAGAAGATAAATCTGGACTAATGCAGCTTGAGTATGACCCCAACCACAGAATCTTCTGGTCTAGAACTCGCTTACTCCACCAATGACACTTCAAATTCGAAAGTACGCTGCTCATTCTTTTAAATTGTCCATTGGTGACGTAACTTACAAGTACTAGTCTGCTATTTAAAGTTGGCCTGTTATTTTCTGGTTGAAATATTTGACAAATAAGTTTTTTTTTTTATTTATGTTTCAATATTCTATGTCTGTGTGTACACAGCTACCATGAGACCGCCTGCTCCTACCCCTTTTCAATTCAAATACATACATTTGGTATCATACAACCAATCTCCTATCTGACTAACCCATCCCTCCAGCTTGCATATATCAACTGGCCATTCAGTAATCCATCAAATGCTATTTCAAATTCCAAGAAAATTACCATATATGAATCTCCAACACATCTGTTACTTCATCAAAAAATAGCTTCATCTGCCTTTCGTTATTCTGACCATCACGGAGAACCATATCTCTGTTAATTCATCCACCACTCCTGTATGCTGTTATTGCTAATTGATCGTCCGATTATCCCAACTACACAAGCACATGGTCTGCAGTTAGACACAGATCTCCTAGCACTATTTCTGTACAATAATAGCAATAGTTTTGGTAATCTTTCTCCTCCTTGGTACAATAATGCAAAATTCATTATATATAAACATAAACAGCTAAGATATTACCTAGCTCACTAAGGATTGATGCTTCACATTTTACAGATTATGCAATCGTGAACAGGTTTTCTAACATTTTAATTTGCATTGAAGAATTCTCGAAACCAGAATATCAGAATCACAGTATTAAAATACTATGATTTGGTAAAGGTTGCATATGGCATATCATATACGAGGGTGTTCTGAAAAATTCTCGGCCTTGACCATAGATCGCAACACTATCGGCAAGATTTCCTTTTTCTAAGTTGGTATATCTGTCATAAGCATCCGGGTGAAACTGCAATTCATTCTATCAAGTAGTTTGTATTATACAGCTGTCTGAAACAAAAGTGTTATTTGCATGTATCCCTTGAAATGCATAAAATTGAGTATCGTGCGGTTATAAAGTTCTTTGCAAAAGGTTTAACGCCGAAAGAAACTCATTCGAAGTTCATAAAAGTTTATCGGCAGTCTTCTCCTTCGTTTTCGACGATCAAGAAATCGGCTGCCAAGGTTAAACGTGGTTGTACCTGCCTTGAAGATGATAAACGTGAAGGACGTCCAAAAAATGTAACACCAGAAATCATTGATCAAGTGCACGATATGGTATTGGATGACCGGCGAGTCAAAGTGCATGAAATTGCTGAGACTATAGGCATTTCCAAAGAACGTGTAGGAAATATTTTGCATGAAGAATTGAAAATGAAAAAGCTTTCACAAGATGAGTGCCGTGCTTGCTCACAGCAGATCAAAAACGCATTCGCATGAAAATCTCTGAACAGTGCTTGGAACGTTTTAACAAGAATTAAACTGATTTTGTGCGACAATGTTTTACTACGGATGAGAATCGGATTCACCATTACACACCAGAATTCAAACAGCAGTCAAAACAGTGGACAGAAGCCGGTTGTTTAGCACCAAAGAAGACAAATCGGTTCCATCAGCAGGAAATGTCATGGCATCGGTGTTTTTGGATGCTAAAGGCATTTTGTTTATTAATTATCTTGAAAAGGGTAAAACAATAACTGTGGAATATTATTCAGATCTTTTAACCAGCCTAGACGAAAAAATTCGTGAGAAAAGACCTGGTTTGCAGAAGATTATTATTATTACGGGCGACTCCAGGGAGTCCTCAGACTCATCGAGGGAGGCCCTACATAATGTCCACACAATTATACATTCTCACAGTATCTATCATACCTTGCCTTGAACTCACTCATCGTCATAGCACCCACAACAGACTCTGACAGCTTATTCCACTTATTTACCTCTCTAAAAGTAAAGAACCCAGCTCTAGTAACCTTGCTAACCACACTCTTGCCCAGCTTCCATACGCGTCCCCTAGTTCTCCCATCACCACCAGTCCTGTTCTCAAAAATATCCTCTGAATTAATCCTATAGAAACGCTTTAGCAATTCGAATGTCTCAATCATATCTCCCCTTTTTTGCCTATCAACTAATTTCTGTAACCCACAAATCTTCAACCTGATCTCATAAGGTTCATTCCACAAACCTGCTATCATCTTGGTCACTCGCCTCTGGATCCTAGGTGATCAAATCTGGGCACAGTAGTCAAAAGAATTGGGTCTAGTTTTATTGGACTGGCAGCCACACGATGCCTGTTCACAGACGCGATCCCACTACTGTACGACGCGGAAGCTTTTGCCTGCTACGTTTCCACCCTGGGCCGGTATGCTTTTCATTATTCAACCTGGTGACTCTAAGCTCCCTCGAAGCCACCATATTGATGTAGTACTGAGCGCAGGCATCCACTCAACACAGGATCGTTGGAAAGCAGGACTCCAGTCCTCAAACTATCCACCAATTCCAGCCTCTAATCAGCTGGATCACAAGAGCCCGCCACAACTTCCAGCTAATATCATTTATCATCAGGACAATGCACCTGCCCATAAAGATGTTTTGGCAATGGGAATATTAAGGGATCTGCACTATGAATTGTTGGAACATCCACCTTGTTCCCCAGATTTGGCTGCCTCTAACTCCTATCTTTTCCCATAACTAAAACTCTTCCTTGCTGGTCAGCGTTTTTCTTTGAATCAAGAGGTGATTGCAGCTGTAGAAGGATATTTTGCAGATCTGACTGAGAACCACTGCAATGACGGGATAATGGCGCTGGAATAAATGTATTAGTCTTAAGGGAGATTTTAGACAAGGGTCCATTCCTGAACCCTGCAAAAGAAAGTATTGGGTATGAGGTTAAGAAACAAGTTTTCTGCATGGAAAGTGGTAAGAGATTGGAAAGCGTTGTTTGAGAGGGGGCAGGGTCAAAGCAATAGCGCACTCAGGATTTAATCTTGGGGGGGGGGGCGATTGAGTAGACGATTTGAGAATACACACTACGCATCGCATACGACCTATGACTGAGCATCTGCAATGATCGCTAATTCATAAGAAGTATGGAAATAGAAGACTTGACACAACATAAATAAAAAAATGAATTTTAATTAGGAAAATATTTTTGGAAAATTTTCTAGTGTTTTTTCTTTTCTTTTTTTGGGTCGGTAGAACCCCTTGTCCCCCTCGGGTCCACGTGCAAACATTCGAAAAGTTTAAGAAATGGTACAACATATAGTATTATCTAGCACTGATCTCCAACGATGTATCTTATGACTCTGTACAGCTTTAAGTTTCATCTTGTTGCGTCTATAATACATAAATGCAAGCAGTCTGTCCATAATTTTCTTTGTCTGATGACTTGACGTTTCGTATTTGGTTTCCAGCCCCTTTTGTTAATTTAACAAATCTTTTCTGAGTCATCATTTTTTCATTCCTTCTTTTGTGGGAGCGTAACTAACATTGTTCCTAAATTATTTCATTTTTTACTATATTATTATTATTCGTGATACCTCCAAGGAGTCCGAAGACTCATTGTGGTGTCCTCGCATAATGAGTCTACAACTCTGCCTCTCCACCGATCCTCTACATCAGCGCCATCTATATAACACTTTTTTGTTTTATTAACGATTTTTCTTAATGTTTTCATTAGTAGAGCAGCGCTTCCCAAACTGTGGGCCGTCAGTTTTATCGAGGGGGGGGGGGCCGTGAAATAATCAAAAACAAATTTAAAATGTTTTAGAACTAAGTGTGCCATGTCAAATGCGTATGTAAGATGCTGAAAAGTAATATTTGCAATATTCGCCGTGTATGTTTTGTATTGAATATAAATACAACAAATATAATAACATATGTCTGTAATACGATTTTTTTTATTTTCGATGGGGACCGTGAAATATTTTAATTTTTCTAAAGGAGGGGGCTTTACATCCAAACGTTTGGAAAGCACTGTAGTACAGGATCGCTGTAGTGGTGAACAATCTAGCGATGATGGGATAAAAATCCAAGGGAATGTCCATCTCACCACAGAAGTTAACAGTGGTGGAGAGGAAGAGTTGCACAGTGGGTATCCTCCTGCAATATATACCATGGATACGAAGCTTTTGAGGGTGCTTATTTGATTTTTAATGGCTGGTGTGCATGTAGTATTTTTGATCTTTCTATTCTTGTTTCACATGCTTAAGTCAGTATTTCTCGAACTATTGTATCAGTAGCGGGTTATGTTCCTTTGAGGCTCTAGGCGCAATTTTGTAATAAGGCCCTTTATTATTATAATGATGGGCAACTCCAAGGAGTCAACAGACTCATCGAGGGAGGCCCTAACATCATGTCAAGAACAACTATTCGACATTCACATAGTATCTATCACACCTCGCCTTGAACTCATTCACAGTCATGGCACCTACAACAGACTCTAGCAGCTTATTCCACTCATTCACCACTCTCCAAATAAAATACCTAGTTCTACCACCCTTGCTGACCACACTGTTGCCCATCTTCCATGTATGGCTCCTAGTCCTCCCACCACCAGTCCTATTCTGAAAAATATCTTGTGAATTAATCTTATAGAAACCCTTCAGTAATTTGAATGTCTCAATCATATCACCCATTTTCTGCAACCCAGAAATCTTCAACCTGTTCTCATAAGGTTCATTCCATAGACCTGCTATCATCTTGGTCACTGGTCTCTGGATTCTCTCCGCCTACTCCCCATCAAGAACAAACCCTGCCATCCATATGGGGATGTGAGTTCAATGTTGCAAAATGTAAGGTTTTAAAATTTGGAAAACAAAGATGGGATGCAGAATTTATGCTTGGTGAGAATATATTGTTGGAAGTAGAGGAAATAAGAGATCTGAGGGTGATAGTGGATAAGGATCTAAAATTTAGGGGACACATCGCCAAAATTGCGAAGACAACACAAAGACTTCAGGGAATGATGCGGAGGACACTGACGTGTAGAAGTAGGGAGATTCTTGTTCCATTGTATAAGGCTTTGATTAGGCCACACATGGACTATTGTGCCCAGATTTGGTCACCTAGTTTTCAGAAGGATGAAGAGATGTTGGAAAGGGTCCAAAGGCGACTGCCTAAGGTAGTTTCTGACCTCTGGAATGTTGAGTATGAGGAAAGACTGAGAAGATGTAATTTGCAGAGTCTGGTGGAGAGAAGGAAGAGGGGAGATATGATAGAGACCTACAAGTTGGTAAGGGGTTGTTATAAGATCAGTGGTGGAGAAGTTCTACAGAGAATAGTGGGAGATCAGCGGAGAACCAGTGGTCATCCCTGGAAACTGTATAAAGAGGGTGTGAGTAGGGGAGTGAGAGGCAGGTTTTTTTCATGCAGAGTTGTGAATGATTGGAATGCTCTCCACAGTGTGGTGTCTGCAAGGAGTTTGAGTGTGTTTAAGACACGGTATGATGAGATGTGTGTGTGAAAAAAGGACCTCCCAGATGAGTCTTTGACTCCATGAGGTCTTGTTTAATAATAATATCTGGACACAGTAGTCTAGATGGGATCTTATCAAGGCTTGATACAGAGGAACAATAACCTGTTTGTCTCTGCTTGTTAAAGTGTTTTTCAGCAACCAAGTGATTTGATGAGCTGATTTAGCCACTTTTGCGATGTGCCCCCCCCCCCCCCCCCCAACTTCAACTCCCTATCCACGAACACTCCCAAATCCCTGGCCTTGTCAATCTCCTGAAGTACGGTTCCACCAATGTGATATACTGCTGCTAATCTTTTCACTCCAAAATGCATAACCTGACACTTTGCCACATTAAATTGACATCCATTCTCTTTAGCCCAGTCCTCCAAACTATCCAAATCATCTTGCAAAATTTTGATATCCTGTGCACTTACTATTGCTCTACCGAACTTTGCATCATCACCAAACAAATGAACACTTCCTCTCAAATCCTTTCCTATATCGTTAATGAACAAATTGAAAAGTAGTGGTCCAAGAACAGAACCCTGCAGCCCATCACTAGTCACAGGCCGTCTTTTGGACTCTACTCCTGAACAAACCACTTTCTGATATCTCTACATCAACCACCCTCCTATTCATCTCACAAACCCTATATCCATTCCCATATGCTGCAGTTTACTGATTAGAATTCCATGTGGTATCTTGTCAAATTCCTTAGCAAGGTCCAATAGAATCACTGTAAACCTATTACCCTTATCCAGTTCAGCCGTCACTGTTTTATAAAACTCGAGCAAGTTACTTAATCATGATCTACCCTTCACAAAACCATGCTGTCCCCATAAAAGTTTTTTTTTATATATATTAAAAAGACAATAAAATTCTTAAATAATAAGTTTTTTCTTTATAATTAATTTTTTGTTAGTTAATATTATCTTACAATGTTACCTTTCGTGCTTTTAAATATGCAAATTGATCGATACTGTTATCATAATGTAACATATTAACTACATCATTTTCTATACACATTATGGATAAATCATTTAAATGAGTCTGCCCTAAACTAGATGCTTTGAACAAACTCAAAATAATGCAGAGCAGATGAACACGATTCTGCTGCACGTGTTTTGATTACATTCAGAGAATGGCTACTATTGCTTGCACATAAGTTGCTGTTTTCGAATGATCTTTATGAAATAAAATAGAAAATAAATATTAGCTATGTAAAAAATATATTATATTACAAATTAAATAAATATAAACGTTCACGTTCACTAAATTTTTAGAGGCATATTATATTATGTGACACCTCCAGGGAGTCCAATGACTCATCGAAGGAGAGTATGCCAACAGCATCGAATGATTGATCCCCTTCCAACTACTAACCGAGCTCAACTTGCTTAACTTTTTGCATGAGCCATTAGTAGCAGAGGCTCTACCAATCAAGGAACTTTTGTAGCATTTTCTTCGACTGGTTCCAGTGTCAGTCGATCTCTAACACAGGAATTTTTTTTTTTTTTTAAATCCTTAAACTCAAACAAATCGAGTGTAAAACTCACAGTATTACACACAATATATTGTTAGGAACCATGATACGTCAGCAATTGTCTGTCATCTCTTCACCTGATGTCTTTTGCAACTAGTGATAATCTTAGGCCAGCCATCCCTTATGTGCAAACAGTGGGTTCAACTATCCCTCAGGCTCAAAAACTTACATTTTAAAATGGCCTCACCTACTCCCTGTGAGAATAAAAGGAGTTCGTGGATTTTTATTAGCCTCGAGGCATTGTTCTTCTACTTAATTCTGTCTTATACTTTCTCTGTTCACAGTTATTCCTATGTTTTTTTTTAATCTCTCTGTTGATATTTTCACTTTTAAACTGCTGCACACCTGTTCGAATTTGAATAACTGCTTTCAGACATCAAATTTTCTTTTTTGATGTATTCCCTATAGTTTCTACACTGGTTTCCATACATTAAGAAAATCACTATAACTGAAAAACTGTATGATGAATTTTTAGGCAATTCAGTGAAAAGCAGTATGATATGAGATGTGAGAGAAAATGTACAAACATTATAAATGAATAGTCGAATTCATTAACAAATGGGTACATGAAGACAGTGGTCAAAGACAATAGGTCAAAATAAGATGTTCAAGTGCCTCAATAAGGAATATGATCATAACTTACAAGTGCTCAATTGGTAATGACCACCATTGCTCCTTAAAAGTTCTCTTAAGTTCCTCAAGGTTTTGGAGGGTAGGTTGAGAACAGCAATACATGCTTAATAGAATTTAGATTAGGAGACCTGGCTGGCTAGTCCATATGTACGATAATCTGCTCTTGAAGATATTGTTCCATGAGGTCCCTCAGTGAGGACAAGCTCTATCGTCTTCCAGGACAAATGTCCTCTATTGCACCTGCATAAGGACATATAGAGGTGCAGGATCTCGCTTCTGTAAGTTGCAGATTCATAGTTCAACTAGGAAGCACATATAGGCTGGTGTGTCCACCCAATGAGATGCCTTCCCACACCACCTCCAGTGGAAATGTTCCTTTCACGGATATTAGAAGGACGATAAGCTGTTCCTGGTTCTCTTCTGATCAGAGTCTGCCTGCTATCACTTTGTACGGCTGGGATGAGGGTGTAAACAATACCGATCCCAGTAGTCTTGGGTCCAGATGAAGATGAGCCTGGCAGATTTCAAACGTTTTTCCTGTGACACAGGGATAGCAGCATACAGACCATTTTTTTGAAGCTTTCTGTGCATGGTGGAAGCAGATAACATTCCTGTGGCGAACACAATGTCAGATCGTAGCTGATTACTCCTGTTTAGCCAAGAAATCAATTGGAAATATCGGTCATCCACTGGGGTTGTAGCCGGTGGCCTTCCTTCCCTATATTTCCCAGATGCTGTTTGTGGTGGTTGGAATTGGCCCCAGTCTCTGAACCAGGTAATGACTTACATGCAACCAAATAGCTACCTCTGCCTGGCCTCTAATTTTACAATGACTCACACCTGAATTCATGGGTTAAATATCTTACAGCCATATCCACGAATTTTGCTATTACAAAGTATCTTGTTCTTAATACAGACAGGAAATGGAAAACAGCTCCAAAACATCTGCTTTTATGCAGTAGCTCATTTTGCCTATACTATTAATAGCACTATTCATTTGTACACAATAAGCAAATCTAACGTCACTTGTTTTACATAATGTACCTCACTTTCATATGTTATTATACTTTTCTGCTGCGAAAAGAGAAAAAGCGCAAGGCATCATGATTTTTCTCTTTGTTTCTTAAATAATGGAATCCAGTGCATTTTGTCAATGTTTCAAAGAAAAAGTCTTTTCCTTATAGGACTATTTTGTAATTGTGTTGTGATATCTTATTACACATTCATGTTTTTGTGTATATGCATGCAGTTTCCGACTACATAAGTTGAATTTTATGCAAGTCAGACTCTTATTATCATTAGACCATGGAGTCAAGAGACTTATCGTGGGAGTTCCCCGTCATACACACAGCTCATTATGCCTTGACTTATTTAAATGCACTTGTATCCGAACTCACCACAGTTTCAGAAAAAGCATTCCAATCAATTATCACTCTGACTCTGCAAGCAAAAAATCTACTCCTCATCTCCTTGCTCACACTCTCCTTATACAGCTTCAAGGAATGGCTGTTCTTGTTCTTCTCCATGTCTGCAGCCATTCATTCACATTATCTGGTATTAACCCATTACCAACTTATATGCCTCGATAATGTTCCTCCCCCCTTCTCCTCCTATCCATTTGGATCTGCAGTTTGTATTCTCTCATTCTGTTTTCATGCGGAACATTTTAGAGGCCTTAAACTGGCTTATTCAATCATTTCTGAACCCTCTCCAACAACTCATCATCCTTCTGGAAATCACGGGACTAAATCCGTGAACTGTAATTCGTATGCGGTCTGATAAAAGCCTTGTATAACGTAATCACAACAATTTTACTTCTGCATATCAGTGTCCTCTGTATCATTGCATAATCTGCTGTGCTATCCTCACAATTTTAGCAAAATATCTCTAAAATTTCAGGTCCTCCACCGTCATCGCCAGATCTTTAATCTCCTTCACTTTTTGTAAGATATTTTCTACCAATCTATACTTTACTTCCCAAATTATAAAACCTTACATTTTGCAATACTGAACTGGTAGCCTCACAGATTTGCCCATTCAATCAGTCTACATTCTATTTAAGTCCTATTGAAAGACTATAGCATCTGTTGTAATCCTCATAGCTCTCCGCAAGTTTGCATCATCAGCAATAAAATCTATATCAGCATCCAAGCCCTTCTCAATGTCAATTTCATACAAATTAAACAATAAGTCTCAAAGAGACTCCTGAAGCACCCAACTACTGACTTTCCTCATCTGGACTATCGCTTTCACCGTACACAACTTGCTGATCCCTATTAGACAACCAATCATAATGCAATGCACTAATTTGCCACACAACTCCATCTGCTTAGTTGCCAAATTGTCATGTGGAAATCTATTGAAGGCCTTTACAAAGTCTAAATAAACTACTGTGTATGCATCCCCCTTTGTACAATGCATTTGCCACCTCATTATAATACGTAAGTAGATTACTAAAACATTATCTTCCTTTAGCAACCCATTCTGTTGATCAGAGAGAATTCTGCTGCTCTCAATCCAGCTCAGAATATTGGTCCTCACCAGCCTCTCTAACACCTTGACCTCAATTCCAGACAAGTAGATTGGCCTATACTACTTGTCTTATCATGTACCCTTTATGAAGTGGAACAATTTATCCCTCTTTCCAGTCCTTTGTTACCTGAGTTAGTTTGACTCAGGTTAGAGAGGCAACTTAAAGCTGTTGTTAATTCCATAGAACATTCCTTCAAGACATGTGGTGATATACTATCAATTCCTATGACCTTATTGCCATCGAGTTTACACAATTCCTATACCTCCTGTTCAATTTCTATCAGTGTCCCTGTAAAAATTTGATATAGCTTCAAAATGATAAAGTATTTTCATCAATTTTTAGAGGTCAAGTCCTATAAGATTGTTACAAAAATGACCTTGTATGTCTGTATATAGTTAAAGCTAAATGTTAATGTAAATATTCCTATGGGAATTAATTGTGCTTACTGCTCTAAGCAGGAAATTTCTAGAATGTCATGAACTAAGGCAATACCTTGCCACCAGAAACGTTGTATGATAGCTCCTTATAAAGACATATGAAAGTTGTTTGCGAACTCCACTTGTAAACTCCTTCAAGGTCAGTGTCAAATGGACCAACAATTTCAGACGAGCTTCCGCTGCCCAACGAAATAGGATTAAAAGAGTGCAGTAGGAGAACAAAGAAATGGTCAGTGCAAGTGAAAGATCAAGAGATCGTGCCAAAATGTTCAGGGTCCAATATCTTTATGCAGGGATCTGAAAGAGGATGAATAAAAGGCGTTGGCCAGAAGAACGGATATCAGTTTTCCATCGGTTGTCTAGTGGAGGTCCATTGGATGTCAGCCATCGAGGATGCGACTTTCTGGAGAAGTCATGCCAGAAGTCTGAAGGGACAATGACAGGAGCCGATCCACCAGGCAGAGATTAGACCTGATGACAATCTTCGCCGGGAGCTATTTTCCGAAGAGAGGAATTTTCGGGCTCGAAGAAACTGCTCATTACATGAACGCACACACACTCCTCATGCCGAACCCTTTCGCCTGAAGTGCCGGAGAGACAGCGTCCCAGAAGCTGTCAGTGTCGAAAAATCTAATGCCGGTGTACGAAGGGAGTCAAAACCTGACATGGAAGGAAAAGTCAGAACTCCAACTCGAAGGAATAAGCCAAGGAATTCGATCCTTTTATTCTATTTTGTGAATTATAGGAGAACTTTAATAGTTGGATATTAAGGCCACAGGGGATGGAGGTATAAGTGTTTCATAGATTGATTACAATGATATGGAAGACAGGATCATGGCCTAGAGATTGGAAGAAGTCAGTTTTCATACCACTACATAAGAAAGGTGATATGAAGGCATGCAAGAATTATAGAACTATTAGTTTGATATCTCATGCAAGCAAAATTTTATTAAAGATCATGCTAAATAGGATTGAGGCAGAGATGCCCAAGAACAAGCAGGTTTTAGAAAAGATAAGGGCACCAGAGATCAGATCCTTTGCCTTAGACAGATCATAGAAAAATATAAAGAATTCAGACTCCCTCTGGTAATGTGTTTCTTAGACTACTCTAAAGCTTTTGACTGTATTGAGCATGTGAAACTGTGAGAAGTAATGAAAAGAATGGGTTTTCCTCAACACACTGTCAGGTTGATAGCCAACTTATACAGGGAGCAAGAAGCCACGGTAAGAACAGGTGTTGGACTGACTAACTTCAAGTTGAAAAAGGAGTTAGCAAGGATGTTTACTTTCTCCTCACTTGTTTAGTATATATGCAGAGGACATCATGCATGAAGCATTGGATGAGCTCAGGACAGGAATTAAGATAGGAGGTAGATTGATCAGTAATCTGAGGTATGCTGATGATACAGTACTTCTTTGTAATGACATGGAAGAACTAGGACTAATACTTGACAAAGTTAACAAGATCAGTAATAACAGAGGACTTCAACTCAATCCTAGTAAGACAAAGATTATGGTTCTCAAAGGAAATACAAACAGAGAAGCTCTTGAGAAACAAGTGTACCTTAATGGAGAAAGAATTGAGGAAGTCAACAAGTTTGAATACCTGGGATCCATTATTAATGTGAAGAATTGCTGTTCAGAAGATGTCAGAAAAAGGTTAGAAATGGCTAAAACAACAGTCAGAGAACCTGTCTAAAATCTGGAAGGATGGATCCATCTCCATGGGAACAAAGTTGAGGATTTTGGATGCAGTTGTTTTTCCAACAGCAACTTATGGATGTGAGACTTGGAACCTAAAGAAGTCAGATAAGAAACGGATAGAACTAGAGGTCGTCCCTGGAAACTGTATAAAGATGGTGTGAGTAGGGGAGTGAGAGGCAGGTTTTTTTCGTGCAGAGTTGTGAATGATTGGAATGCCTTGCCTGAGAGTGTGGTGTCTGCAAGGAGTTTGAGTGTGTTTAAGACACAGTATGATGAGATGTGTGATAAAAGGACCTCCCAGATGAGTCTTTGACTCCATGAGATCTTGGGGTAATAATATCAGAATCACAACGGAAACCAGGAGACCAAATCTGCGCACCATAGTCCAAGTGAGGTTTTATCAAGGCCTTGTAAAAAGACAAAATAACATCCTTAACTTTACATGTGAACATTCGTTTCAGCATTGCAATTATCTTTTGAGTTGTATTTGCAGTCTTTGCCACATGACCCCTGAACTTCAACTTCCTATTTATTAACACTCCAAGATCCCTAGCTTCATCAGTTTCTTGTAACCTAATCCCACCAATATAATACGACACTGGATATCTAATCACACAGAAGTGAATGACTTTACATTTATTGACATTGAACTGACACCCATTTTTCCCATGCCCACAATTCCAGCTTATTCAAATCATTCTGCAAGTACTGCATATCAGCAGCATTAATGATTACCCTACCTATCTTTTCTTTGCATCATCAGCAAATAGCTGTATGTCGCTTGTCAAATCCTTCCCGATATCATTAATGTACAGGTTGAATAACAGTGGATCAAGCACTGATCCTTATGGTACACCACTAGTTATTTATTTTATTTTATTAATCTTTGTACTGGTTATGGGCAGTACTACCCTTACATCACATCCAGACTTGATATAGGCCTAAGCCTTTACAAGTGTTTTATCCTATACCTGTTCTAGTTATCATTGTAGTCATTATCTGGTGGCAACATCATGACATCAGTGTACCCTGTAGGGCCCTCAAGGAAAGAACTTTTATATCCTTCTGCATAAGCCGAAGCTGTTTTAAGCCCTTATAACTATCTGCACTCCATACGCTATGTAAAGAGATAGTGGCGCTGGTAAACCTCGGAGTTGCCCCATGCTCCTCCCATATCTTACTAACTAGATCTTGGTTATTTTTATAATAATTTACTTTATTATTATGGCTATAGGCTAGTGGACACCCTGTTCCCACCACCTGGGCATCAATTTTTATATATTTTTTATATCTGTTACATCTTTTTTATATCTGTCAGTCAGCCATCTAGTTTCTCCAATATAAAAATATTAGAGAAACTTACTCCACACTCACAGCGATGGACTAGTGACTAAAATATGCCTGGGAAAGCTGGCCCATGATTCCAATATTTTACATTATAAAATATTTTATAAAAAATTTCTTCCTCACAATTCCATAACAGCATCTTCATTTATTGTCTTTTTTCACATGATATTATACATATAAATATTTAAACAT
Source organism: Typopeltis vanoorti (assembly GCF_054136105.1). NCBI lineage: Eukaryota > Metazoa > Arthropoda > Arachnida > Uropygi > Thelyphonidae > Typopeltis > Typopeltis vanoorti. The sequence goes on along the minus strand of NC_143565.1, from coordinate 4,545,535 downwards.
TATTTTAAAATATTAATACACCTAAGTACATACATTAATTACTTTTCTTTAAAAATTATTTTCATGCTAGTTCGTTAAGATTATCCTCATTATTCTTTTCTTTTAGTGTTGCATGGTGATTAACATTCATTTTAGAAATTATGGAGTTTACAACCGTGTTATAAATAACTATTTTTAATTTCTCAACGTTTTGACCTTATTATCAAGGTCATCATCTGGAGTATATACAAATATACAAGGACAAGCAGAGTTACATTTCACACAGTAAGTTAAGAAACAATGATTTGATCACCGGTTATTCTACTGGCATGACCTCTAGCGAGAAAAAAAAAGATACAGATAAAATTAATTAAATATTTAGAAACTACATCAAAGCTAAATTCTATTTAAGATAATATGGGAGAAACATTCTTTCATATTGATTATTTTTCTTACAGTAACAATGATGTCCTATTTTTAACATGAGAGTTGTTATATTAGATTTAAGATTCTGGATTATCTACAGTCCTGTTTATAGTTAGCTCTTAGGAAGAAAGGTTCCGTGGGTAGAATATGTGCCTTCCCATATGCTTGAGATTTTTAGACCATCATTATTGTTCAGATTGGGGGTGGCTGATAAGAATCTCACAGGCTTCCTTAAATTTACGTTCTTACCATGCTTTCGTGTGATGTAAACAACTGGTGCTTTTTCAGTCAATTCTATGTAAAGTGTTCAAAGCATGATCAGAAAGGCCAACTTCACCACAGTTATGTTTAATGTGTCATTTATGTTCCTTTTGTCTGAGAGGAATTGTACATCCTGTTTCCCCTATATATGGTAGATTACAGGTGCAATAAATTTTGTATACTCCAGGGTGGGCCAGAGGAAGGAGTGGGTCTTTGGATGAGTTGAGTAAGCTTTTTAGTTTTGCAGGAGTTTAAAGGTGGCTTTGCAGTTGTATTTCTGTAGTATTCTGTTTATTTTATCTGCTGTCCCTTTAATGTAAGGAATGGTTATAGTTTTATTGTAGTCTGGTTTATCTTTGTTTTTTATTGAGGTTTTGTAGAGAATTTGTAGAACTTATAGAGAAATTCTTTATATTTATATATATATATATATTTTTTCCCTAGAGGTCATGCCAGTAGAATAAACGGTGATCAAATCATTGTTTCTTTAGCTTACTGTGTGAAATGTAACTCAGCTAGTCCTTGTATATATTCCAGATGATGACCTTGATATTATTATTTGACACCTCCAGGGAGTCCAAAGTCTCATCGAGGGAGGGTGTGCCAACAGCATCGAACGATTGGTCTCCTTCCAACTACTAACCACGCTCAAACTTACTTAACTGAGCCATTAGTAGCAGAGGTTCTACCAATCGACCAACATCGAAACGTTGGGAAATTAAAAAGTTATTTATAACACGGTTGTAAAATCCATAATTTCCAAAATGAATCCTCATTATTCATTTTACTGCCTTTTTTTTTTTTTTGCATGAAATTGTGAAGAATTCAAGATGTGACTGTGCAACAGTAATTTCTCAGTCTGTTGAGAATATATTTCATTTTAAGAAAGACTTCTCACAGGCTTACATGAGTTTAAGATAAGGTTAACTCATATATATTTACTAAAAATGCATCTGCATGTGCAAATCAAATTAAATTTAGTTAAAACCTGATAAAAACATGACATGCGGATTTTGGGATAGAAGTAACAGTTTCACTATATAATTCATCATGAAATTTTTATACAGTACATCTTCATGAGAGATGAATTGAATTTTCTCCATTTTCTTGCATAATACATCAGTTGTGCTTCTAATATTTCTTTTGTGATATCACTGCTAATTTTTTTAATAGCTCCGTTTTAGGTCATTTTCTGGGAAATGATTTTTAGTGTTTTCAGAATTCCTTGGATTGAAATATAATTTTTTTTTATATAAAGATTAGTGTTTTAATGAAATACCTTTCATTAAAACAGTGAAGTATTTTAATCATTGATAATTAGAAATATTGACGTGTATGCACATTTATACAATTCAACATTTCTTTTGGATTTTACTGTATTGTTATTGAAACCAATTTCTCTCTCACCATATTTTTTTTTTTGTTTAAATCTAGTCCATTTATTTTTAAATTTGTTTCAACAAATACATTGACATTTATGAATTCTAAGCCTTTCTTTGCTATTGTTACAAATTTTGATGCTGTGAGGATTTATTTAAAATTGCTGAATTTTATTATTATTTATATGGGCACTCCATGGAATCAAAAGACTCATCATGGAAGGAGCCACTCTATCCATTAACACAATACCTATCATACATCTCCTTAAACCTATTCACTGTTGGGGCACTCACAACTACCTCTGTCAATCTATTCCACTCATTCACCATTCTCCGAGTAAAGAACCTAGTCCACACACCCTTACTAACCACACTATTAGACAGATTCCAAGTGTGACCCCTTGTTTCTCTCTACTCTTCATGTATTAAAAAATTTCTTCTGTGTCAATCTTATCGAACCCTTTAGTAATTTATAAATTTCTATCATATCCCCATCTCCTTCACCTGTCAGCTAAACTCTACAATCCTCAATCTATCCTCACAGGGAACATTCCACAGACCTGTCACCAGTGTGGTCACTATACTCTGAATCCTCTCCAAAACCCCCCAATCCCTAAGAAATGCATGTGACTAAATCTGTGGACAGTAGTCAACATGTGGCCGAATTATAGCCTTATGAAGAGGGATTATAAACTTTACATGTCAATATGTTCTTCAGCATTCAAGTAATCCTCTGAGCTGTTTTGCCAACTCTCGCAATATGTCCTCTGAATTTCAAATCTCTATCCACCATCACCCCAGATCCCTAGCCACATCAATTTCCTGTAAATTAGCACTATCGATATGATACAAAGGGTGTAATCTTTTCTTCTCAAAGTGTATTACCTTACATTTCACAACATTCAATTGACAACCATTGTCCTTTTCCGGCACTGCCAATTTATTTAAATCATCGTGCAAGATAACTACATCATCTTTATCAACTATTGTCCTACCTAGTTTTGCATCATTGGCAAACAACTGAATATCTTCCCTTCAAATCTTCTGCTATATTATTAATGCAAATTAAAGAGTAGTGGTCCTAATACGCAGCTCTGGGGACACTCCACTATTTACCCTTATTCGTTTTGATTCCACTCTGCCCTACATCACCCTCTGTTTATCAGCCACCTCATTATACATGACACCAGCCTCATATCCATTCCTATTTGCTCCAACATATGTAATAGTTTTCCATGTGGTATTCAGTCAAATGCCTTTGACTGAATACCACAGCAGTACAATGGTAGTGGTCCTAATGTAGCCATTTCCTTTATCCAATTCTGTAGCCACATTATTATAAAATGTGAATAAATTACTGAGGCAGGACCTACCCTTCACAAAGCCATGCTGCCCCTTATAAAGTATCATATTCCTACCACCCATTCCTGAATTTTATTTTAACCAACTTTTCCAATACTTTAACCACCACTCCACAGATATTAACTGGTCTGTAATTTGCTACTTCTGTCTTGGAGTCACCTTTATGTAGGGGAACTACCTTATCCTCTTTCCAGTCTCTTGGAACCTTGCCAGAGCTGAGACTTAGATTAAACAACTTCATCAGAGGTACTGCCAGTTCTCCTGCACATTCTTGTAACACATGAGAAGTCATACCATCAAGACCCACTATTGTATTCACGTTAATATTTTTCAATATACTGAGTACCTCCTGTTCATTTACCTCAATGTTCACATCAGTCTCTGTCATCTCAGTAACTGCAAAGTCACCAGCTGGATAATATATCCTTGCAAAGTGATCACTTAGTAACTGAACTATGTCTCGCTTTCCTACCATGAGCACCGATTAAAGTTATTTTTACCTAATCATTCTTTCTCTAACTTGCTACGTAGCAAAAAAACTCTTTTGGATTTACTTTGGCCTGCTTAGCTAAATTTCTGAATTTTTTCTGAAATAACTAAATTCTAAATCTGATTTAGTCTTCTTTATCATACTAGTTACCTTTCTTGCTTGTGCTTTATACTGCTCATAGGTATGCTGATCACCTTGTTTATAGTCCTTCCACAATGCTTTCTTTTTTTGCAGTTCCTGCTTTGTATTGCTAGTCATTTAATTTATTCACCTGACCCTGGGCATGGTGAATTCTGCTACTGCCTCACTCAAAGAATCCTTGACCACTTCCCATGAACTAATGACATTCATTCTATGTAGTTTTTTTATTCCATGGCACCACTCCAAATTGCCTCCTAAGTTTGTCATAATCACCAGCTTTGTAGTTTTGCCTAAACCTTTCTGGACTGAAATTTCCACATGTTGAGCAACCTCCCAGTACAAGACTGCATGGTCACTTTCCCCGATCAGAGGTAGAGTCGATAATGCAGTTATATTATTATTATGTGACACCTCCAAGGAGTCCAAAGACTCATCAAGGGAGGGCAACTCCTCTACAACTCTCCGTCTCCACCATTCGATCCACTGACTACAGCAAACTGCAACTACACCAATGCCATCTACTTCCCACCACCAGCATTTTCACAGACAATCACAAACATCCATGCTCATGGCAGGATTCAAACCTGCAGCCTTTTGGCTGGAGAGTGGACATGCTAACCACTTAGCCAACCAGGCCAGCAATAGATCTTTTGATACTGTTACCAGATCCAATACTCTGAAACCCTAGGTCCATTCCATCATGTGCTGTTTCAGGTAATTATCCCTTATTAACTGTATAAATTCCATTTCGACATGTGCCCTTTCCTCCTTCCAATCTACATCCACAAAGTTGAAGTCTCCCATGATAATTGCTAGGCCTGCATGCTAATCTGCTGATGCATGTTGTTCAGATTTTTTTCTGGACCCAAGTCTATAGCAGCAACCAACAATATATTTTGTTCTATTTAGTCTTCAGCAGGATAAAATTGAATTTAATATTGAAAAGAAGAACATGTAAGAAAGTTTTAAAGCAATTAAAAGTTGAGCAGCTGTCAGATGTGAACTGTAGACTAAAATAAACAAACATTATTCAAGAAAAAATGAAACAGTTTGAGAACAGGAACCAAACCTTGGAAATTTAGTGGTAAGCCCTGAAGAAAACATTGATTCAGCCAGAGAGGTATGTGGTGAGTTTGTCTGCAAGGATAGAAAATCAGAACTCCATGGTGGAGTTCTGATTTTCAGGAAATTAAAGAGGCAGTGAAAGAAAAGAAAAAAGCATATCGAAAGTTCCTGGTGAATAAGTCAGCTTGTGCTCTCAGAGAATACAGAGAAAAATGTAAGAAAGATAAACACTGTGTAAAACTAACTAAACAAAAGTCATGGGAAGACTTTGGCAAGGACATAGAAAATAAACATTAGGAAGGCGGCGAAATATTCTGGAGGCTGTTGAAAAAGCTCAGAAATGGAGGAAAGAGTGCTGTAAAAGGAATTAGAGATGATAGAGGTGACACAAAAACTGGAGGAAAAAAAATCTTGATGTATGGAGTAATTACTTCGAAAAACTGCTAAATGAAAGAAGCAATGATAGCACAGTGGTAAAAAGCACTCAACAGGCATACAGTCAGGAATACATATTCATACTTGAAGTAGAAAAAGCCATCAAAAGTCTGAAGTGTGGAAAGGCAGCAGGAGTAGATGATATTATTATTACGTGACACCTCCAGGGAGCCCAAAGACTCATCAAGGGAAGGCACCTACTCTACAACTATCTGTCTCCACCAACTACAACAAACCTCATCATCTACTGCCCACCACCATGACTAGTATTTTCACAGACAATCACAAATATCCACGTGCATGGCGGAATCCAAACCTGCAGCCTTCTGGCTGGAGAGCAGATACGCTAACCACTCAGCCAACCAGGCCAGCATTGAAAGTGAATATTTAACCAGGAATGCCCAACTATGGATGTATACAAGAATTTATCTTATATTCTTGGTTTAATCCTTTATATAATCTTTGTGCATTGTATAGATCATAGATCACACCACATATTATGTGACTGTACCTCGTATAGCAGTAACTGGTAATTAGTTTACGGAATTATCAACGCATATAAAGCATATTAATTAAAGGTAACTTTAATAAATAACTTCTATATTTCGGCAAAGTCACGTTGCCATCTTCAGGAACATAAAGATATAGTATGTGCACGCAGGCACTAACAAAAGCAAATGAGGAAAAAAGCAAGAAACTAATATTGTTGGTGCCCTCTGGTGGGCTAATTTGGTTGACTTGGCAGTTGGGCTGAAGATCTCAAAATGTAAGTCTCCCAAATTTGGGGTAGTTTCATGCACCAAAATTTGTTGAGGTTAGGAACGTTTTTTAAGCTGATGAAGATTCCTCGAATAATCTTTCGTATTTAAACTTGCTGCGGTGTATTATTTTTGTTTTCTTCCAACGAATTCTATGGTGGGTATCTAAGACATGGTCTGCCAGCCCAGAGCGGCTGTACTGGTGAAACCGGATGTAGTCTTTGTGTTCTGAAATCCTGATATTTGTTGTTCTGCCTGTTTGGCCAAAGTAGGACAATTTGCAGCTGCAAGGGACCTGGTATATACCAGGTAGGTCTAGGGGAAGTGGTTGGTCTTTGGTAGAGCGGATAAGGGATGCCAACTTTTTATATAGTCTGTAACAAGAAGTAAGGTCATATTTCCTGAGGATATTGGTTATAGATTGGTTATAACCAATATCCTCAGAAAATATGACCTTACTTCTTGTTACAGACCATATAAAAAGTTGGCATCCCTTATCCACTCTACCAAAGACCAACCACTTCCCCTAGACCTACCTGGTGTATACCAGGTCCCTTGCAGCTGCAAATTGTCCTACTTTGGCCAAACAGGCAGAACAACAAATATCAGGATTTCATAACACAAAGACTACATCCGGTTTCACCAGTACAGCCACTCTGGGCTGGCAGACCATGCCTTAGATACCCACCATAGAATTCGTTGGCAGAAAACAAAAATAATACACCGCAGCAACTTTAAATATGAAAGATTATTCAAGGAATTCAGCTCTAAAAAACGTTTTTTTAGAGCTGAAACGTTCCCCAAATTTGGGAGACTTACATTTTGAGATCTTCAGCCCAACTGCCAAGTCAACCATATTAGCCCACCAGAGGGCACCATTAGGACTATAGGAACAATATTAGTTTCTTGCTTTCTTCCTCATTTGCTTTTGTTAGTGCCTGCGTGCACATATCATATCTTTATGTTCCTGAAGATGGCAACGTGACGTTGCCGAAATATAAAAGTTATTTATTAAAGTTACCTTTAATTAATATACTTTATATGTGTTGTTAATTCCGTAAACTAATTATCAGTTATGTATGACCAACGTATAAGCCTTGCTATTCGTATAGCAGTATAATGACCTAAAGCTGTATAATCTCTACTTGTCAGTATGTTCCTTATTTATAGCATCACTAATTATGCAATAACATTATAACTGTGTTGTCTTTTCAACAGCTGAAACGTGTGCTTTGAACTTTAGACCTCTGTTGACCAACCCTATATCCTGAAATTCTTGTCCATTCCCTCCTGCAGAACAGTTCCATAACACAGTACACAGCCATATATCTCTGCACTTAGTAATGTCAAACTGCAATCCCACACTAAGCTAAACTTATCTATATTATCATCTGTTTTTATACGTAAATCTCCATCTTAAATCATGGTGCCTGGATTTTAAAAACAAAGTTTCTATACTTCATATTGCACTGAGAGATATACTGGTCGGTGTAGATCAGTGTTTTCCCAACCTATTTTTTTCTTTTCCTGATGAAGAATTCCTAAAATAACTGAAAACTAATATTTTTTAGCTTTCTTTATAATATTAGATACTCATTCTTAATATCAAGCAAAATTCACAATAAACACAAAAACAGATAACAAGGTAGACTGACTATACCAAAGAAGCAAGTAGCAAAAACAACACACAATGGCCAGTTTGTGTATTTCCAATATACCACCACAAGCATGACCATATTTGCTCAATCAAGTGCTAGTTTCATATCAGTTCAACTGAGTCCACCGTGGATACCACAGTGCACTTTCCATCAAGACTGCTGTTTCCATCACAAAATGTCATGGTGCCAAATTATAACAATAGTATAATTTGGCATCATGTCATTTATTGTTTTCCACAACTAAATCATAATTGAAATGTGAAGCCCAAGCTGGAAAATACTAGCCTCAATAGTTTTGTTTATCAACATACCTTTAAAGATATTCTAAATTTATTTAAACAAGACTTTCTACTTGCAATTAATTGCCAGTTTGCAAAATTTTGTGAATCAACTCTGATTATTTCAATTATCAAAATAAAACTAGAAGCAAATAAGAAGTTTACATTATCTAACTATTCCATGAGAATTTGGAACATTTCTATTGATAACATTTTTTTGCTCTATGGAAAGGTTTGCTGCTGAGCTCCAAATTATGTCATTCATCCAGGAATTCAGTTTAAGTCTGAAACGCAAAATAACAATATCGTATTTCCTTCTTGGGCCCCCCCTTCATTCTTCACCAGTCAGGAGGAGTCAGGTGCTTCACTACTTAGATTTCTGGAAGAAAATAAACAAGACATTCATACATACTTTATTTTCCTGTTATCAGCATAAAAAAAATCTAGCTGTAAGAACTTCCATTGGGTTCACTTTCTTTGTTTCACAGATTCTCTGTAGCAATAAGAACAGAACACAAAATATAAGTTTTTTGATTCAGTGCTTTCAATAATAATTTTCAGACTGCTCTCTTTTGAATAGCATAAAAAAACAATCTGAGAGGAAGGTTAGTACACCACCCCACATGTGGGAACAGTATTCAATGGGTGAATAATTTGTGATTTATACAGTTTTAGCAGTTGTACAGGTGAGAAGTACTGACTTAAGTAGAATTTTATTTTATATTATTATTATTATTTTTATTGAAGAAGATCAGGAAATGATGTCATGACATATTTGCAGGATGTATTTCCAGGAAAGATGAAAAGTGCAAGTTAGCTTAAAAATAAAAATCTGATCTTGGTATTATCCTTGATGTGGACATACAGGGGTTTCATGTGGACTATATGCACAGATTTGGTTCACCAGGTTTTCATGGTGATGAGGATATATTAGAAAGGGTCCAGAGAAGGTTGATTAAGGTGGTAGCTGGTCACTGGAATGTGGAGCATGAAGGCAGATTGAGAGAAAGCAATTTGCACATTCTCACAAATTGGAGTTGGAGAGGAGATATGATCGAGACATTTAAATTAGTAAAGGGTTGTTACCAGTTAATGTGGAAGAAATTTTTTCTAGAATGTGGAAGGTAGAACAAGAGGCCATACCTGGAATCTGTATAAGATGTGAGCAAGGGAGTAAGAAGGAGGTTTCTTTGCATGGAGAGTGATTGGTTAGTGGAATGCAGTGTGGTGAATAAGTTTAAGGTATGGTTCAATGATCTTTTTGCATGAGTGTGTGTACCCCTGTGATGAGTCTTGACTCCTTGGAGGACTGATGCTAATAATAATAAACTGCATTGTCAAAGGTAATATCAATTAAGTGAGATCTGTCTTGTGAGAAATAAAACACGACCATGTTTAGTAGCACTGATGGTCACAAAGTCTCAACCCACTGTAGAATGGTAAGGAGATCAGTGTTTAAGACATTGGTTACATGTAACCAATTACATGCTACATGTAATCTGCCATGTAAATTGGTTACATGGAAGATTACAATGAATAGAAGCTTAATGATTGTTCACTACAAGATCTGTCAAAAAATCTAAAAGACTGCACTCTCATCAGCAAATTTATGGATAGGATTTGTGGCCAGGAGAGCAAGGACATTTATGTACAAGAGCACAACTGAAAGTGCAGAAAAGCCTTGGGATGCTCCAGCACTGGTGAGAAAAATTGAAGGGGAGTCACTCAATGAAAAGAGTAAAAGTTAGACATATCATGGTGGAGTTTGGTGAGCAGGTCTATGCATCAGATTCAATCAAATGCCGTGGAACTGCCAAGAGTGACAATGAGTTTCTAAACAATTCCATTGCTTGTGTCCAAAGGTTTGTTGGTAGCGGTTATGAGATTTGTGAGAGAATTCATATTGCTAATTGCTAATTAATTGGTGGGCCTCCAAGGTGGTGAAGAAGTAGACTGTGGATAGCCTGCTCCATGATTTTTGAAGAACTGAAGCAAGAGCAATGGGATGATAGTTTGATGGCATCTGAGATACTTTCAGAAAAGAGTTTACACAATCCACCTAGATCCTGGTCTTTCTCTGGGTCTTTTTTTCTTGCCATCAAATGCCTGCTTTTCTAACCTTTCTTCTTCTATTCTGTATAATCACCTACCATCTTAGCTTAACCTGGCTCACACAGTCTTGAATGCAAACAATGCCAACTTCCTTTCTAATGTCTTCATTTTTAATATGATTATGTCACTGATGCCATCTGTTCAGGATGATTTTTCTCAGAACTCACATATCTGTGGTCTCTAATCTTGATCAAGTGCTTTATTTCTAATCCAAATCTCAGACAAAATATCTCACTTTCATCAAAATCAAAAAATATACATGCAGCTTGAAATGAGCCCTTTGTAAGATCTGTGAACTAGTTATTCTAAGCCCACACCCGACCCCTCCAAATTAACTTAGTTTTTATCAACCCCTTAGAGGGTGTTTGATAAGATATCAGTTCCTTTTCAGTTACAATTCAAACTGTAACTGCTGTGTGTTTTGCACAGTTGTAGTTTATGTAATTTAAGATACTGGTTTGAAATCTAATGAAACATTAATGCCTCAATAATTTATTTATTTTAATAATCAAAAAAAGAGCTACATGCTTCATTTCAGCTATTTTAAAATAGAGAGAAATAAGGGATATTAAAGATCCATCCTTATTTCATAGCAAAATAAATACAGAAGCATTGAAAGTTTCTGTAAATTGACCAGAGAGCTTATGAGAAAACAATCCAAGGAATTGGAGTTGCCTTACTAGCACCACTTAAAGAACCCAGTGCTAACCGGGTTCTAACTGGGTTCAAGGCATCTGTTTAATCATCTTTTATTAGTGATTTTAATAAAGGTTTCACTGGCCTGACAATTATTTCAATTGGATGGTTTTAATCAGAGACCAGGAAGAAACCTTAAGATGGCAAGAATTCTCATTCAGTACCAAAGCAATCCATTACCAGAGAGTTGTATTTTTCATAACTCTTGATCAGGGCATAAATTGTAATAATCAAAAAGGAGTAAAAAGCTTCATTTCAGAAATGTTAAAATAGATATAAATAGAATATATTAAAGATCCATCCCTATGTCATAGCCAAAGAAATTGGCAACTCTGATGCCTGGGATTGAATTCTCATAAGCTCTCTAGTCAATTTTCAGATACTTTCAAAGTTTCTATTTTTTTTTTTTTTTTATATGAAATAAGCATGGAACTTTAATATCTCCTATTTTTATTTATTTATGTTTAAGAAATGTATATGCAGATCTATTATTATTATTATTAATATGATTCAGGCCTCTATGGAGTCACAAGACTCATTGTGGGATGCCCACTCTAGAAAACACAAAGTCTATCATACCACTCCTTGAACTATGTGACTGTTCATGATCTCACCACTCTATCAGGCAATGCATTACATGGTTCAACCACCTTCCATGCAAAAATAGCAAAGAAACCATTCCTCATCCTCTTGCTCACAACTTCCTTTCGTAACTTCCCCTTGTTGTTGCTCCTTCCCCATGTTCAACCAAATGAAATATCTCTCCAGTGTCAACCTTGTAACTACTTCTCAACAGTTTAAAAGTCTCAATCATATCACCTCTCCTCCTATCTATCAAACTCTACAGTCCATATTCAATCAGCCTGTCTTCATTACTAACATTGGACAGTCCTGATACCATCTTTGTTATCCACCTCTGCACTCTTTCCACGGATACTTTATCCCCTTTCAAATCCTGGGACCAAATTTGAGAACAACAGTTCAAGTGTAGTCTGATCAGGGATTTATATAATGGAATGACAACTCTAGAACATTCAAGATTTTTGAATGTTCAGGGTAACCTTCACTACATTTGCAATTTGTTCCCTGAATTTCAGGTTTCTATCAATTATCATTCCCCAGATTTCTTTTCTCCCCCATTTCCTCCAGTACATCCCTACAACAGAGTATACAGCCTCCCACTGATGTATCCCAGACTTCAAGACTTTACATTTAGCTGCATTAAACTGATATCCCCCATTCGTTTGCCCATCAGTCTGGTTTATTCAAATCCTCTTGAAGGGCTACCACATGTGCATTATTACTAATAACCCTTCCCAGTTTTACATCATCTGCAAACAAATGAATATCACTCCCTGCAATCTACTGACAATTTCATTGAAACAATACAGATTCCAGTACTGAGCCCTGTCGGATACCACCTGTAACCCTCTGCCTCCTTGATACTGCTCCCCATACACAACCCTCTGATATCCATCAGAATAGCCAATCCTGAATAAAGTTCACTAACCTGGCATCTAAACCCATATACTCAACTTTAAATATCAGTTTATCATGTGGTAATCTGTCAAATGCCTTTCTAAAATAAAATTTAAAAAAAAGAAAAAAAAAAAAGCTAAAATATGCCTTTCCCTCATCAACTGCTTTTGTCACTTTATTATAAAGCACAATCATATTACTGAAACTAGAGTGCCCTTAACAAATCCATGTTGACTCTCACAGATAACATTATCCTCATCTGCTCAATGCTGTATATGATCCCTTACTAATTTCTCCAAGATCTTAACAACTACTGATAAAACACAAACTGGTCTTTATTTTGACACTTCCAATCTGCTACCACCCTTATGTAATGACACCATCTTACCCTCCTTCCACTTCTTGGGTACCTTTCCCATAGCCAGACTTTCATTGAAAAGCCAGGTAAATGGAGTTGTCAATTCTTTAGCACATTCTCTCAAAACCTGTGGCAAAATTCCAACCAGTCCCACTGCTTTTTTGACATCTAGAGTACAGTATTTGAAACACATTCTCCTCTTGTACTGCTAAACCTCGAACCTGCTATATCACACTAGTATTAAAATCTACATCTTCAAGATGAAATACCACAATAAAGTGTTCATTGAACAACTCCACTATGTCCTTTGCATCGGTCACTCTATTCCCATTTTTATCCAACAATATCATTCTTCCACAGTCATTTCTCCTCCTACTGGTCACATAGCAAAAAAAAAAATTCCTTAGGATTTTCTTTGGATCTCAGGGCCAATCTCTTCTCATATTCCAGTTTAGCCTTCCTATCATACTAGTCACTGTCCTGGGCTGAATCTTACATTCTTCATGCATCTGCTCTCCACCCCACCCTTTATCTCTCTTCCATAACCTCTTTTTTACCTGCAGTTCCTGTTTGATATTGTTTTTCATCCACTTTACACCAAATTGTGTTCTCTTCTTCCATCACTGTATACATCTTATTATTGTTGCTAATAAATATTCTTTCATAAGTTCCCAAGCACTGATGATATCTCGCCCTTCCAATTCCTCCCTCCATGGAACCTACCCCAAGTTGATATCTAAGACTATTATAATCACCTGCTTTATAATTTCACATACTTTCTTTCTCTTTGATACTTCTGCATCTTCCAAGTCAAAACTACATGGTCACACACACTCTCTCCAACTGGGGAGCAGAGACACTATCTCAGTTATAATCAGCTCTTCTGATGCTAATGACCAAATCTAAAACGCTTGAACCTTGGGTTCCTTCTACAACATGTTGCCTAAGACATCTGTCCCTCAAGAATTCTAGAAATTTCATTCCCTTATTACTACATGCAGTTTCCTCTTATCAATTTATACTGCTGTAGTTAAATCTCCCATAATAATCATACGTCTTGCATTTGCCATGCTCAACTACCTAAACATCTCCTGCTCCTCACCCTCTATGCTCCCTGGCTTGTAGCAACACCCCACTAAATATCCTGTCTTGCCCATCTCTACCTCACCAATATGCTTTCAAAACCATTAGTGCTACTGCCTCCAAATCCTCCACTCTGAGAAGACATAAGTCATTACTTATCATAAGCAGTACTCCATCACTGCATTTTCTCTTCCAAATCCAAAGTCAAAAAATATGTACTCTTCTACTTCTGTCCCTGTTAGTTTATCATTTTTCATCAACCACGTCTCAGAGATCCCAATAATCCTGCTGACCAAATCCTGGCAGCCTGGTTGGCCGAGTGGTTAGTGTATCCACTCTCCAGCCAAAAGGTTGTGGGTTCTAATCCTGCTGTGGGCATGAATGTTTGTGATTGTCTGTGAAAACAGTAGTAGTGGTGGGCAGTAAATGGCACTGGTGTAGATGCAGTTTGCTGTAATTGGTGGATTGGTGGGAAAAGAGGGTTGTAGAGTAAGTGCCCTCCCTCGATGAGTCTTTGGACTCCTTGGAGGTATCACATAATAATAACAATCTTTGGACAGGCTGATGCTATCAGTGCCACCAATTAATCTCCTTTATTCAGGATACTTCTGGCATTAGTATAAAGAATCAGGGCATTGTCACTGTTTCTACGAGGGTGGTATGAAAAGATCTTGGCCTCGACCATAGATGACAACACTATCAGCAAGATTTTTTTTTTCTAAGTTGGTACATCTGTCATAAGCATCCATGTGAAATTGCAAGTCATTCTATCAAGTAGTTTGTTTAATACAGCTGTCTGAAGCAAAAGTGTTGACTGTATCCCTTGAAATGGATAAAATTGAGTATCGTGCGGTTATAAAATTCTTTGTAAAAGGTTTAACGGCAAAAGAAATTCATTCGAAGTTCATAAAAGTTTATGGGCACTCTTCTCCTTTGTTTTAAACAATTAAGAAATAGGCTGCCGAGTTTAAAACGTGGCCGTACCAGCCTTGAAAATGATCCATGTGAAGGACGTCCAAAAAGTGTAACAACACCAGAAATCATTGATCAAGTGAATGATATGGTATTGGATGACTGGTGAGTCAAAGGGAATGAAATTGCTAAGACTATAGGCATTTAAAAAGAAGATGTAGAATATATTTTGCATGAAGAATTGCAAATGAAAAAGCTTTGCGCAGGGTGCTGTGCTTGCTCACAGCAGATCAAAAACGGACTTGCATGGAAATCTCTAAACAGTGCTTGGAGCATTTTAACAAGAATAAAACTGATTTTGTGCATCAATTTATTACTATAGATGAGACTTGGATTCACCATTACACACCAGAATCCAAACAGCAGTGAACAGAAGTCACTTCTGTTCACTGCTGTTTCTGTTCAACTCAAAACAGTGAACAGAAGTCAGTTGTTCAGCACAAAAAAAGATGTCTGTTCCATCAGCAGGAAAGGTCATGGCATCGGCGTTTTGGGACGCTAAAGGCATTTGTTTATTAATTATCTTGAAAAGGGTAAAACAATAACCGGGGAATATTATTCTGATCTTTTAACCAGACTAGACGAAAAAATTCGTGAGAAAAGACCTGGTTTGCAGAAGGAAAAAAAAAAATCATCTTTCATCAGGACAATGTACCTGCCCACAAAGGTGTTTTGGGGATGGGAAAATTAAGGGATCTGCACTATGAATTATAATAAATTGAGTTTAATCCTTTATCCAAGTGTAAGCAAACAAAGTTTAGAGAAAGATGTTGGAAGTTTTTCCCACTTGGTTAGACTATAATAAATTTAGTTTTAATAAATATATTATTAATTTATTAATATTATTATTATTATTAATAAATTTAATAAAAAACCAAATTTATTATAGTGTAACCAAGCGGGAAAAAACTCCCAACATCTTTCTCTAAATCCAGAGTAATTTTATAATAAGGTGAGACACCTTTTGGTAACTCGTATAGGTAAATATGACTTCTCCATTGCTTCCACCTTAGTATCACCACCACTGAGTCCTCAATAAAGGTCGAAACTGGTCTGGGTGGTGGCCTTTATCTCAATGCATAGCATTATACATGTCCACAAGGAAATGTGCTTTGCATTATGGGAGATACTAAGACAAGTAGTGATGAGAGCATGGTCTGCCTTTACCACGAGTTGCCTAAGTCCCGAAGATACTTCAGGCGCAAACTTTGTTTGCTTACACTTGGATAAAGAATTTAACTAAATTTATTATAGTCTAACCAAGTGGGAAAAGACTTCATGCACTATGAATTGTTGGAAAATCCACCCTATTCCCCAAATTTGGCTCCCTCTGACTTCTATCTCTTCCCAAAACTAAAACTCTTGCTTGCTGCAAAATACCCCTCTACCCCTTTACAGCTGTAGAGGGGTATTTTGCAGATCTTACTAAGAACCACTACAGGGACGGGTTAATAGCGCCGGAATAAATGTATTAGTCTTAAGGGAGATTATGTTTGAAAGATAAAAATAATTAGAAATTATAAATTCGTTTTTTCATTGTTAGGCTGAGAACTTTTCAGACCACCCTCGTATATCTATCATTATCTCTAGACACTCTACTGGATTCAGCATTACCCAATGTATTCCCCCTTCTCCCAAGCACCTACTCCCACAAGAGGCCACCCCTTCTACCATCCACCCTGATAATTCTAGTTTCCCTGCATTGACACACTGACTCGTTCCGAGAAGAACATTCTCTCCAAATGCCTATGTCCTTCCTCATTCAAATGCAAGCCATCTCTCGCATACAGTTCCTTTCTGTCCTCAAATACCCTCCAAGCATCCACGTAATCCAAGCTTCTCTTTCTACACATTCCACCTATTAATTGTTAATTATTGATGCTTGATGCTCATCTAAGCTAAGGTGATCTGGTAACTTAAAAAAAAAAAAAAAACAGGTGAAATAGCAAAACAGGTATTGGCAGTAAAAATGACATGCACAATTGCAGAGGAAGAAAAAAATACAGATGAACTGATATTAGAATGACTGCCTTTGATGATAAGGTTCTTATATCTGACTAAGAAAGGCAACAATGGTTAATTAAAATGTACAGTAATGAAATATGGATTGTAGTGGTTTATTATATCCTCTTACATTCCTAATATATAGTATCATGTATACTCTTAGGTAGCACATGCTAAGAAATGGTGAAAAAAGTTTTAAGTTTATATAATATCTACTTCAATACAGTTCAGTATTCAAAGAATTGGTAAGAAATTTTTTCATTATTAATAAAATAACCACATTCAACTGTTTGAAATATCATAATGACTATTTCTATCATTGTCTATCAGATTGCTAATAAATTACTAATTAATAGTTTTATAACATTTTTTAATGTTCAATAGTTGCTTATATAATGTCTTTGAAATATCAAATACTTTGGTACAAAAATGTTTCATCAGCAATAGTTTACAATTACCTGTTGTATTTAACTACTAAATTATCAAAATAAAATTCTCAATGTTTCATTCTTTGTAGCCAGCTACAAAATATGACTTTTTGTAATATTATATTAACACATCAAAAAGAAATTTCAAAATGTATCAGATCCCCAAAGAATGGTATCTCTGCTATTTATTCAGTTTCAATGATATGTATTTACTGTATTATCATGACTCCAAGTCTTGTTTATAGCCGATTCATTTAGAGGCAATCTATTTACATCACATTTCACATACAGTACTTAAATATATCTGTAGATAAGATTTGATACCTACATCACTTTTCACATATTTACTTAAATATATAGATAAGATTTGTTACCTTCAAAGAGTTTGCTTTTTCTTATGTTATGGCAGTGTGCTTTTAAAATACAGTTATAATGCACTATTTAATTATCACTTTTACTAGATTTCCAACCTATAAACTTTAAGCTAAGTTTTCATGGATTATTATAATTCATAACACAAAATTATCTTTTAAGGGTTCTTTTCACACACACATATGTATGTATGTATATATATATATATATATATATATATATATATATATATATATATATGTGCTAAGGAAGTAACAGTTCATTTTATATGTACATAAAAATATTTACACAAGGAAAGATTAATGATTAACATGAAAATTCCTTTTCATAATACCATTATTGTAACAACTTTTTGAATGTGCACATACTTCCAAAAAAGCATAATTAATACTTTAATAAACATTGTTAAAAATAAACTTTAATTGCAGTTTTACATTATTTTCTAACAATATCCACAATGGCATCTTACCTACATACATATATTTTTGCTTAAAATAAATCTTCAGATTGATTGTCTTATTGTAGAAATGGATAAAATATTAACAGTTGAGATTTATATATACATATATACTTTTCTAGGTACATACATGGACTGTTAAAGAAAATTTAAGATGATGAATGACTTTAGATCTGAAGTTTAAATTATAATTAAATAATTTAAACTTAGAAATTAAAATTAGAAATTTAAGTCTAGAAATTTTACTCACATTTGTTTTAATATACCTTTCAATCATCATAATTAAGTGTGTATGCATGCACACATGCATGCATATCAGTACTTTCTGAATTTAAGAATTACATAGCTTGCCAAACACTTAATATCACAGCTACTCCAAATGATTATTATACTACTGGCCATAAGCAGTGAACTTTTCTCCTTTCACAACTTGAGAATAAAATAACTACTAATTAATTCCATTATATCTAAAACATAATATACAGGGTGTCTCAAAAAAATGTATACGCACTTCAACAGCTGATAACTCACTTAATTTTCATTATTTTGCAGGTTTAATGGATTTGAAATAATGGCTGAAACCAGACTAAGCTTTGAGAAAAGAAAATTCATCCTAAAATGCTACTGGAAGTATGAAAATGTAGTGGAAGTGCAAAGACAGTTTAGAAGAGAATTTCAACGAGATCCACCTACGAGACTTACTATCACTCGAATCAGAGATAAATTTGAAGAAGATGTAACTGTTCACAATGTCCATAAGCAATGTTCAGGAATACCACGAACAGCTACGAGGCCCACAACAGAAGAAAGGTTGATTGAAATATATCGTCAAAGTTTAAGAAAATCTGTGCAAAAAAATCTCATGAGATAGGCGTATCAAAATCAAGTGTCCATCGCATGTTGAAACGCAGTCATTGGAAAAGTTACATTCCAAGAAGAGTACACGCTCTCAACGAAGATGATCCGGATAGGAAAATGCAGTTTTGTGAGTGATACTTGGAAACCATCCGGATGTGAGGGCCTATCTTGATGAGACTCTACCCAACAGATGGATTGGAAGAAGAGGTTCTGTAGAATACCCCCCCCCTCCCCCCCCATTCACCAGATCTCAGGCCAATGGACTTCTTCTTATGGGGATTTATTAAGGATAAAGTTTACACTTCAAAACTGGCAACAGTCAACGACTTGAAAGCAGCAATCGAAATAGAAGCTACAAGATGAAATGATTCTCAGTGTTTGCAATTCCATTGCTGCATGTTATCAGCAGTGCCTGGACCAGGACGGTCATCAGTTTGAATACAGACGTTGAGGGATGAAAAGTACATTTATGTAGTGTACTTTACAATGTGAAAGTTAACTGTATTATAATAAATACCAACATTTTGATCATTCAAAGTGTGTATACCTTTTTTTGAGACACCCTGTATATATATAACATTAAAAACACTTTTCGCTGCTTACATGTTTCAAATTTTGGTAATTGTAAACCTAGCAGTATTAGATATTAATATACAAGTGGACTGCATGAAGTTCAAAATATTTTCATGCTCATTGTTTAATTATATTTGGTCATTCAAACATATAATTAAAATGAAATATATATCGATTCTTTAATTAATGATTTATAAACATCTAATACCAACAAGTTTCGCCGACGGTGCTGTCCAGCTTCTTCAGGGCTTATAACAGTAAGAGAAAAAAAATTCAAAACTAGTACAGAGAAAATGGAGTAACACTATCGTATAAATTAAAAATTAAAACAGAACGCGTAACATTACATACATGGAGTGTGTTGTGTTAGTCACTGTTATGAGAGCATGCTCTGTAGTTTTGAGTGAAATTAAATTCTGGCAGACTGAGTGATCTTATTAAGGTTTTCCATATGTCAGCTGTTATCATTCCCTGGTTTCTGTTAAGATTTTCTCCAGAACAGAGGACTTCCTTGAAATTTCTACAACGGAAATCTTCTTCTAGGTAAGGCATGGAGCTGCTGTCCCAATCAATGGAATGGTTAGTAATTGCAAAATGATGGGCTAGACCTGAGTTGTCTGTTCTGTTGTTATTAACAACAAAGAACTATATGTTCTTTTTTTCGGATTTCGAGGCTTCTCAACGTGTCCTTTGTGATCTTTGTCAAAAAAAGATAGCAAAACTTTTTAAAACTTTCAACATCAGAGTTGTGTTCAAACCGATCAAGATTGTCTGCCATGTTTTAAGATCGCCAAAAGACATTAATGCTTTTTTCAAACACGCTGGAGTGTACAACATCCCATGTGCTTGTGGTCTAAACTATATAGGACAGACGTCGAGAAGCCTCGAAATCTGAAAAAAAAAAGAACATAGTTTATACCACAAGCACATGGGATGTTGTACACTCCAGCATGTTTGAAAAAAGCATTAATGTCTTCTGGCAATCTTAAAACGTGACGGACAGTCTTGATCGGTTTGAATGCAACTCTGATGTTGAAAGTTTTAATACATATAGGAGATGTTCTATATGTTCTCTGTTCTAAGGTATTGAACAGAGAGTTTTTGATCTTTTAGGTTTCTGCCTAGTCTATGATGAGAATCCAACAGTTCGAAATGATTGTCAGGCCAGTGAAACTTAATTTAAGCATTAATAAAAGGCAAACATATGGGCTCTCAGGTAGAATTTATGTCCTTTCTTCTCCTCCTCAAGGATTAGGTATTTACCTGTTCTGGTAGCTTGTCTTCCTCTCTCTCTCCCCTTTAGTCTATATTTATCCACTTCTTTTAGTAGCCAATGTCTTTCTATCCTAAATAGATGCTCTTTCCATTTCTCTGTATATTCCTTTATCTTTTCATTTATGTTGTAAATATCTAATTCTCTTCTGATATCTTCATTTCTTATATGGTCTAATTTTGTGCATCCTTTCATTGCGCTTAAAATTCTCATTTCTTCAGCTTGTATTTCACTTTCATCTTTCTTTTTAACAATCCATATTTCTGAACCATATAATAGTGAGAGTGGCCATTACTTGAATAACATTTTAGTTAAGTTTCTTGTCTTGTTTCTTTTTTTTATTCAGTACCTTTTTAATTGTTCCAGAGATTTTCTGAATTTCTTTATTTTTTCATCTATATTTTTATCAATATATCAATATATAAATAATAATAAATATATTGATATATTTATTATTATTTATAATAATAAATATATCAATATATATTTATCAAAAACCAAACCTTGCAGATTCAGTGGCAAACCCCAAAGAAAACTTTGATTGATTCTGCCAGAGAGGCATGTGGTGAGGTATCTGCGAGGATAGAAAAATCAGAACTCCATGGTAGACTTGGGAAGTTAAAGAGGAAGTCAAGGAAAAGAAGAAAGCATATCAAAATTTCCAGGCAAGTAAGTCAGCTTGTGCTCTTAGGGAATACATTGAAAAATGTAAGAAAGCAAAGTATTGTGTAAAATTAGCTAAACAAAAGTCATGGGAAGACTTTGGTAAAAACATAGAAAATAAATATCAGGAAGGCGCTAATATATTCTGGAGAAAAATTCTATTGAAAAAGCTCCAAAAAGAAGGAAAGAGTACTGTAAAAGGAATTAGAGATGATAAAGAAGACATAAAAATTAAGTATGAAGATATTCTTGATGGGTTGTTATGTGCCATCTAGTTGTTTTTGACTCTTGGTGATCCTGTGAACAAAGGCTCTCCATCTCACTTAGCTTCTTGTCCTTTCTTTCAGTAATTCTAAGTTCAAGTTGGTAAGTTCTTTTATGTTGTCCATCCAACTCTTTTATGGTCTTCCTCTTCTTCTCATTCCCATAATCTTCCTCAACATAACAGTCTTCTCCAATGATTCATCAGCTCACATAATGTGACCAAAGTACATCGACTTCGTTTAGTGATCATCGCTTCCAAGAAACATTCTGTCTTTATATTCTTTAAAACCTTCTTATTGGTCATTCTTGCAGTCCATGGGATTCTTAATAGTCTCCTCCACACCCATAATTCAAATGAGTCAATTTGCTTTCTGTCTTTCTTCTTAATAATAATGTATTGAATCCCATTGAATAAATTCAACTGGATATAAATCTTGGCATTCACAGGCTGATGGTTTATACTACAGTCAACTTTTAATACAGCAAATTTACTTGGAATATTAGTTGATAAGGAACTTTAGAATATCTATTGCACAGGTGGCAAAGATAACTGTTTTGACGATGCGAAGGACAATGACATATAAATAGAGAAGTGGTAGTTCAGGTATGTTAGACCACTACGATTACTGGTTAGACCAGTAGTTCAGATGTTATCCACACTGCTGTACACAGTTTTGGGAAAGATGAGAAAACCTAACAGAGTTTAGAGGTAGGTAACAAAGTCAATATTGGGGCTGCAGATTGACAACTTTGAAGTTAAAGAGAAAGATGATATAACTAAGACAAATTATTGAGGGAAAATTACAAGATAAATAATGCTGAAATCTTACCAAGTACAGAAGAAGGAGCTAGAATAAGAACCTAAGAAGAACCAAATGACATCACTATGGAATTATATAAGGGTTTAATCAGAAAGGGAGGAAGAGTAGGTTTTCATGGAGACTAATAGATGAGTGGAATGCATTAACAGAGAGGGTGGTGATAAAAGAATTTATTAAAGTACAGTGTGACAGATATTGTAACAATTAGCTATGGACTGCCACAATGACTCATTTGTGGTCCCTTCCCCCTGAATGGGGGTAATACAATTAATTCTCACTATATCAAACTTTCGGTAACCACAAGAATAGATATTTAATGGACAGTTGGTTATAGTGTATTTCCATTATAATAGAACTGTGCCTATGAGACTCTGCAGAAGTTTGTTATAATGGTATTTGCTATAGTGAAAACCAACTGTAATATTAGCAGTGATAGTAATAGAAATAGTAATAAAAACCGGGATGAATTTTCATGTGTGACCTCTACATTAGTAAGCCAAATTACAGAATTTGATGGTAACCACTTACTGTTTAGAATCACCTGCACAAAAATTCAAGATAAATTCTATCTTCCACTTTATTGATTATAGATTTTGCTTTTGTACCAAAGTTTCAGAAAGAATCTATTTTAAAGATAAATGGTTGCAAGCAAGTAATCGCTGAAGGATATTATTATTATTATTATTATTATTATTATTATTCAGGCCTCCATGGAGTCAAAAGATTCATCGTGGGAGGTCCTTTCTAAGAAACACAAGTCTATCAAGACACATCGAGGGAGGTCCCTCCTAGGAAACACAAAGTCTATCATACCACTCCTTAAATGCATTGACTGTTCTCGCTCTCACCACTCCATCAGGCAATGCATTCCATGGTTGAACCCCCTCCATGCACAGAAACCACTCCTCACCCTCTTTCTCACAGTTTTCTTTCATAACTTCCACGGGATGGCCCCTTGTCATGACTCCTTTCTGCTGTTCAACTAAGCGAAAGAACTCCCCAGTGTCAACCCTGTAACCATCCCTCAACAGTTTAAAAGTCTAAATTATATCACCCCTCCTTCTTCTATCCACCAAACTCTGCAGTCCACACTCCTTCAGCCGATCCTCATAACTAACATTGTACAGTCCCGACATCATCTTTGTTATCTGCCTTTGTACCCTTTCCACAGTTAATTTATCCCCTTCAAATCCTGGGGACCAGATCTGAGAAAAATAGTCTAAGTGTGGTCTGATCAGAGTCTTATACAACGGAATTATAACCATTTTATCTCTGAAGGCCAGTGTCCTTCTCATTATTGCAGCAATCCTCTGCGTTACCTTCACTACCTTTGCAATATGTCCCCTACTTTCTCCAGTATAACTCCTCCTATAGAGTATGCAGTGTCCCATCGATGTTTCCCAAACCCCAAGACCTTACATTTTGCTGCATTAAACTGACACCCCCATTCATTTGCCCATCTATCTAGCTTATTCAAATCTTCTCGCAGGGCTACCACATCTGCACTATTACTAATAACCCTTCCCAGCTTCGCTTCATTCGCAAACAACCGAATATCCCCTTGCAACCCACGGACAATGTCATTGATATAAAGGTTAAACAATATAGGTCCCAGTACTGAGCACTGTGGAACCCCCACTTTGATATTGATATACTGCCTCTTTGATATTGCTCCACCATACACAACTCTCTGATACCTATCGGACAGCCAATCCTGAATCCAGTTGATCAATCTGAACAATATTACTATAAATAAATGCTTCACACATATTATATTTTGTTGATTTTTTATACTACAAATATGCAAGCTTAAGTCAGATTTCAAACCTTTTTTTTTTTAAATCAAGAGATAGCTGCACCATCTTTTATATGTCATTAATTTATTAATGCATTTACTCAACTTGAAAGTATAAGGACTATGTATAGCAGAACAGAACACATTTTTTTATGTTTTTTTTTGTAATAGATATACTTATTGGAGCTGCACAGTTAGGACTACAGCTGCATTTGTAAAAACTTTTTTCATTACTTATAAAATTAAATTTTTTTAAAATAAAAAAACAAAGAAAAATAAAATAAAACTTTTACTTATAAAAGTTTTATTGTTCTAAAGAAATGAAAAATTCTGTGGTCTCCATAACTGATTAATGTAGAAATATGAATATGAGGTTAAATGAAAACTAGGATATCTCACACACACACAACAATAATAAAATCAAGTACTTTGCTTAAAACATTGAATGATAACGGTTGCCTAATGAAAAATATATTAAAATAAAATTATTTTGAAGGAAATATAATAATCTTATTAATAAATTTAATATTAATAATAATAAAAATAATAATCTTATTAGAGACAAATTCTGATTATGAAATATGTATAATATATATATATATTTGATAAGCAATGTTATCAACAATAGTCAGATACACATGGAATAATCCATTGCTTTATTTACATATACAAAAATGTTATTTTTAGCACAAAATAGTGCCAATCCTCATGAGGTAATGAAATATCAAGAAATATTGAATACAAATAAAGAATATGGTTCTATTAAAATTATTGACTAAATACCAGCAGAAAATATTTTATATATCTTTAACAATCAGAAAATATGTTTAAAAAAGGTTATGTATAGTTACAAGAAATAATTTTACACTTACATTTCATTCACCAAAATACAAACAGTTATGTAACAGTGATATATTATCATTATCCAGAAATCTTCATGAAGTCCTAAGACCTTGTCTTAAAAAGAAAAGGAGTAACTCTGGTTTGCATATATCACATTTCTTAAATTCATTCATTACCTGTTCACTTGCCACAGTAGCTCTATAGCAGTTGAATCTCTGTGGGGGAGTACCTACACTAATTTGACACAATATATGTGGTGGAGTGTATAATGGATAGATGACACACAGCATATCATTTGGGTGGAAAAGACCTATGCTCAGTTTTTGTAGTGATGTGAAGAAAATTTTTTTACATAATTTTTTATCCTTAACTGGACTGAGAATGTACAGTGAAGTTGGAGAATAATACTGGGGCCTATAATGGGTTTATTATTATTATTATTATTCAGGCCTCCTGGAGTCAAAAGACTCATCATGGGAGGTCCTCCCTAGAAAAGATTGTTCTTGCTCTCACCACCACTCTATCACACAATGCATTCCACAGTTCAAACACACTCCATGCAAAGAAACCACTCCTCACCCTCTTGCTCACAGCTTCCTTTCGTAACTTCCAGGGATGGCCCCTCATTGCTCCTTCTCACAATTCCACCAAGCGAAAGAACTCCCCAGTGTCAACCTGTAACTACCTCTCAACAGTTTAAAAGTCTCAATCATATCACCTCTCCTTCTATCTATCAAACTCTGCAGTCCACATTCCCTCAGCCGATCCTCATAACCAACATTGTACAGTCCTGACACCATATTTGTTATCTGCCTCTGTACCCTTTCCACAGTTAATTTCCTTCAAATCCTGGGGACCAATTCTGAGAACAATAGTCTAAGTGTAGTCTGATCAGGGTCTTATACAATGGAACGATAACTCTTTTATCTCTGCAGGTCAGCGTCCTTCTCAGTATGGCAGCAATCCTCTGGGTTACCTTCACCACCTTTACAATATGCTCCCTGAATTTCAGTTTTCTATCAATCATTCCCCCCCCCCCCTCCCCCAGATCTCTTGTCTCCCCTACTTCTTCCAGTATAGCTCCTCCAATCGAGTATGCATCCTCTCATCGATGAATCCCAAACTTCAAGACTTTACATTTTGCTGCATTAAACTGATCCCCCCCCTCCCCCTTCATTTGCCCATCAGTTTACTTTATTCAAATCCTCTTGCAGGGCTGTCACATCTGCACTATTACTAATAACCCTTCCCAACTTCACATCATCTGCAAACAACTGAATATCCCCCTGCACACTGACAATGCCATTGATATAAAGGTTAAACAATACAGGTCCCAGTACTGAGTCCTGTGGGATGCCACTTGTAACCTTCTGCCTCCTTGATATCACCCCACCATGCACATCTCTCTCTCTGATGCCTATCAAACAGCTATCCTGAATCCAGTTGATTAACCCGACATCTAAACCCAAGTGCTGCAACTTGGTTGCCTAATTAAGGGTGTTGGTAAGAATAGTACAGAGCAATGGTTCGCGAATTGTACACCATGCTGCCCCAGGGCACTGCAGCAAACTATTACAGTATATGTTATTTTTTTAAACAGCTACTAAGTTGTTAGGACACAAATACTTAGTATATTTTATTAACTACTTAATTTTATTTATATATATTTAGTTAATATTTATTTATATAATAACTACTTAATATTAAATATTTAATAAAACTGAATAGTTAGGTATTTCTTTTGATTCAGGGGTATCATGAAAAAATTACTGAGAGACATTAAGGGCACCATGAAGCGAGAGAGATTGGAAATCTCTGGTATAGATGATAGGGAATGTAGATTTGTGCTGTGGTTGACCAGATGGAATCTGAATTATGGACTAGAATATTAAAAACTTGATCTGGGAGAAGAAAAAAAATCAGGAATCTGATTTTTTCCTCATACATAAATTTGTGTCTGAATCTGATTGTCATAAACAAGAACATGAGATATGAATGTATCTATAAGAAAGAGGAAGGCAGAATGATAGGAAGGTAATCGACATGAGATATAACCCCCTAGATTACTTCAGGCTGTTGCAACTACATTCCAATTCATGCAACAATCAACCACCACCACCACTCTTCATAAGAAAACCTACTTCCTACTCATCTCCCTTCTAACTGTATGTCAGAATTTCCAAACTGTGGAACATGACATTGTCAAAGGGGGTGGGGAGGGAAGCAAAATAATGTCCCAATACCAATTTCAATTATATAATTTCAGTATGGTACATTTTAGTTTGCTGCAGTACAACATACATTACTAACGACATCAACAATTTTCATTTGAAAAGACTATAAAGGGAGAATTGGAAATGTTAATTTCCAGTTGTATATAAATTAAGAGTTGCAATTTGTAAACACAGTAATTTCTACTTATTTAATCATGGAAAATTGATTTCTGGTAGGTAAACTAAGGATATGATTAACTCTGTGTATAGTTGCATACTGCTGTTTGGAATAATCAGCAGTGCCAGCTTAGCATGATAAGCAGGCGATGCATTGCATCAGGGTGACTTCTTCAAGGGGCGCTGAAGTGAGTAAAAAAAAATAAAATAAAAACACATTTTAATATTAGCGTTTCTTAAATGTGGATATTTACTAAATATATTGTAATAAATACTATAACTTTTAATAACAAAACATTTAGCAAAAATTGCATGTGGTTTTTTGCTACGTGTAGTATAGACCGGCAGAAGCACTAGATGAGCCAAGCACTCTCGCCTGGGGTGTTGTATTACAGGCATGCCTTACACTACCAACTTTCTCTTTAACAATTTTAAAATGTAAAAGAAATCAAGAAAAGTAAACTTTTAAATCATTTAATTTTTTCATACATTTCTTTTTCCATTAAAAATTAAATGATTCTTGTCATTGTGCAATTTTTCTAGTTTGTACGTCTCTAGTTATAATAGCTCATGGCCAGTAATTGGCAACTTATCTTTCCATAATTCTAGTCTATGTGCATTTTTATATGTTTTGTGATTTTTGCTGTTGTTAATATATGTATTTTTCAAAGCACACAATTTTACATAAAAAAATATGTGTTTTGATTTTTTAACCTTTAAATTTTAAGAACATTTAAAAGAAAAGTAAGGGGCACTCAACTTAAAATTGCATTGAGGCACCAGGATCCACCCTAGAGCTGGCACTGAAAATCAGATGACATGCTAATCTATAACAGGATTAGTTAAGTGAGAATTTGGCCATTTGAAGATTAGACAATTAAGAGATCACTGTAAAACCGGAATCTGCAGAGTTTTTATACAACAAAATAAGTACCGTTTTGTAAATTTTAATAAAATTCAGAATGGTTAAAATTTAAATTTTAGAAACAAACATAAAATAAAGATGTAGTATTTGTTATTTTAACTGTAAATTTGTAACAATTACCATTCCATTTATGTGCATTGACCCCAAACTTTCACATAACCCCATTTATGTGCATTAACCCCATCATGAACTGTAAGTTAAAAAAAGTTTTTACTGTGAACTGAAAAATAAGTCCAAATATTAATATATCTATAGATATGCTAATTTTTATGCATTATTCTTTTTTTGCATGCCATAGCAAATGCAACATCAGTTCTGAAATGCATTAATTTATTAATATATGCTGCATGTCTAAAATCACTTTCATTCTCCAATATTAATTTTGGAAACTAGTATTTATGCTTTTACTCTCCTTAAATTGGTAAGATAATATGATAATATAATATAATATACAAGCCATTAGGAAAAAGAAAACCAGGACGTCCTCTTAAACAATTCAACGATGACTTCTAAGGCCAAAACAGGCCATGCTAGGCCTAAATCCTTGATATGTATGATTATGATGACTCTCCTTAAATAAAAAGATGAACTGAAATTACATTGCATATATTTTTAATGCGATTTATCAGCCATGTCATATTTGATTGTTTCAGTTAAGAGTGATACCATACTATATATTGTCTTTGTAAGAGAAGAGAGAGGAAGAGAGGTGAGAGATTAGTGGATGTCAAAAGTGTGTCTGTGTGAGGGGAAAGAAAGTTGCAGAAGGGGGGATTTGCATCTGTAGCTGCAGAGAGAAGTGAAAGAGTTAATAAAATTCTCATAGTTACAAATGACTTGCAAGATGACATAAATGTTATTGGAAGTAGTGTGTGTGAGAGAGAGAGAGAGAGAGAGAGAAAGGAAAAAAAAAAAACTGTGTGAAAGGCACAGAAATGCAAACGTGTATCAGTGAAAGAGGAATATGAAAATGGTATTGGGATGAGACTCTCATTGTAGAATATTTGAAGGATTCCTACAGAGTGACAGGAATTATTACAGAGGTGACCTGGAAAAAAAAAAAGCATTAATCCCTGAGAGTGAAAATGAAGAAGTGAAAAAAAAAAGTGAATTTGAAAATATGAAAAAGGAAGGGAATTTGATGTCATTATGACTCAAAGTATGGCTCAATGGTTCAAAGCCTGTATGGTATAGATTTATGCATAAGCATAAAACAGGATAGCTCAAAGTAAATGACGGATTAGGCAGACATTAGTATTTGGCATATAAATCTGGACAGTACAAGTATTTTAATACTTCTACCCTTCTCTTCCATATGCTAGAAGCATTAGGAAAATAGGAGAGGCATTTGCAACATTGAGAGTATTAGATGGAATGAAAATTGTAAGCTTAAGTAATATGTGAGTACCAGTACAGGATGAGCTGATGGAAAGGAAATATGGAATTCAGCATTTTCAGGAAGGACAGAAAAAAGGGTGCATGATGTGAAGTGAACATGAAATAATATTTGGTGGATATAATCAATATAATCATTGCTATGGGTCTGACGATGAGGAAGAAACTACAAAATGGCTAAGCTGATAAGATTAATAGGAAAATGGAAGATGATCATCATGAGAGGATAAAAGAAAGCATAAGAAGGAAAAATAAGTCTCACAAGCTCAGATATTATTAAAAGGAATGTGATACAGGACGAGATGAACATGAACTCTTGACTTGGTGATAGTGTCTCAGGTTGCTGTTCAGTAAATGAGGTACCTGTGCTTCCTCTAGTGGATGAACATGAACATGCAGTTCTGACAACTGAGGAATTAGCCAGAGCACATGCTTCAGTGAAAATGGGATATGTCATACTACAAAACAGGAGATTACAATACACCGAGGAAACTATTTGAGAGAAAGAAGTAGATGACAGCCAACAACAGAATTGCCAAACATAAGGACTACATCCATTTCCACCAATAATTTCTAATCCTTAGTCCTTATCTTTCTCCACAGTACTAATGTACAATAGGTTTATAATCTTTCATAGGTAGGATGAGCACACATGCGCACGCACGCACACACACACACACACAGTGGGTGTCCACTTATTGTGACATCTGTATTACTGTGGGCATTGCTGTGATTTTCAGAATCACTTTTTTTTTTTAAAACTAGTTTAAACAAGTGAAATTTGATGAACCTATTAGCAATAAGTATATTTGGAAGTAAAGCAATGAACCCACACAATGTCATGTTACAGAATATATGGATTTTAAATAGAATGTATATTTGCATATCTAATGCAGACAATAATTCAAAGGAAAAAGGAAACAAGCTTTTTTTTTTTTTTTTTTTTTTGGGACACAGGTTGAAAACAGCAGGAAAACCAAAACCTTGATGTCTACTACAAATAAAGGCATAAACAGAAGAAGATGGCCAAAACGAGAGCAGGTAGATGATATGAAGAAGTGGTGCAGAAACAGTTTTCAGGATTGGAGTCACCTAGCAATGAACAGAGTAGAATGGCAAAGAATGGTTGAAAACTGCACTGGATGTCAATAGGCATTTCACCTATGGGCACTGATAATGATGATGACATTTGTATATTTATGTATCATTAAATGAGACAAGCTAATTCTTCTTTAACTTTTAACTGAAAAGCACTTATAAATTTTTTGCATCCAGGATGGGATCTGAAGCTACATCTTTCAGAAAAAAGGGTACTGTTGAAATGTATTGCTACAAAGGGGATTCCATGACTAACATGATTATTAAACAGATGGCCTAATCATATTCTTTCTCATTGCCATTCAATCACCATTCTTTATGAGAATATCAAGATAAGGAAGCCATGCTGGTTAAATGGATAAAAAGTCAGAATCTATACTTAGTTTGTAATGTTAAAGAAAACAAGTTTCCATTCTTCTTAAGGGAAGAGAGGGTATAATCACAACCTTTGCTTTAGCAAAGGTTAGAACTGCACCTTTGATAATGATTGCAGACAACTCATCAACAAAAAAGTACTCAATGGTCTGAAAGTTCTTAAATATAGGAAGTTGTATCCCAATTAGTACCTCTACTGACAAACTGGGATGAAATATTCACAAAACTGACTGGAGGTCCTTTGTAAAGTTAGTTGACTCTAACTTGATGTAGTTCAAACTCAATGATGGCAACTATGATTGATTTGTTATTGAGGCTACCTATTGAAAAAGACTATATCCTGGATGGAATGAGGAAAACAAAAGATTATCTCAAGAATTACAGGACTACTTTCACATCCACAGTTACCAAACCATTATCATCTCTTGACAAGGTTAGTAAAGACAACTGGATAGAGACCACGAATAACACCAGCTTCACATATTTTGTCACAAAAGCCTAGTTTTGAATAAGACATGATCAGCACAAGCACTTTAAACCCCCACCAATGTTAATAAAATTGCAAACTATATCATTTTCCTAACAACTTATCTATGTTACAAATGTACAACAAGAGTAGTGAAAGCAAGACTGAAATCAAAAAGAAATATATCCCTTATTATCAATTCTTTCACAAGCTTTCAGATATCTAGATCAGAGGATACTGAATCTTTGAAAACTAGGCAAGTGATTGGTCTGAATGGCATTCATCTAGAATTTATAAAAAAATTGCTATTTGTGGAAAAATATAAGCTGATGATATTGCAATTGTGACTCAAAGCACTTCCTTTCAACTTGCAAAGAATATATTAACAGAGGACTTATCAAAACTTGACAACTACCTTAAACAATGATGTTTTACAACTCAGTATGAAATGTACTTCTTTCCATTTAAACAACAGCCAGTCTAACTATGCACCTAGAGTATAGCATACTGAAACACAACAAAAGTCACTATCTCAAAGCGATTCTAGACAGATCCTTGATATTTATAGAGCACTTGACAAAGTTTGCTGGTAAATTAAGAACTCATAATACATCTTCCAGAAACTAACAAGCTCTTATGGGGTGCAGATACTAGCAGACCACACACACACATGCAAAGCTGCTGCTTTGTGTAGTGTGTGTGCTCACACTACACACACAGCTGACTATGTCTAACTATGCACCTAACTAAGTATTCCTCAATGAGTCCCTGACTCCCTGGAGGTCTTTCTTAATAATAATAATTCCTTTTTGGGTGATTCTGACTTCAAATAATGCATTTATCTACCTGGATTTCTGCAACATCCCCTCCCACCCGCAATGCTAATTTAATTTTATTTTTTTACTTTAACATTACTTCAGCATCAAAACCACATTATCTTTGTAGACATTTGATGTACTAATTAATACAACAGATAAAGGGGGGGGGAAATCCAACTCTTAAAGAATTTTGGAAACAATTCTATATTTTAGAGGGAATCAAAATAAATAAAATGAATCTGGGAGAAAATTACAGAGAACATGATGGGCATTTGGAATAAACTGTCTTCAGTTTATTGATAATTTTGAAGGATTTCAAGAAACAGCAGATATTGTACAAAATGAAGCAGCTGTTAACATGGCTAACCATGTTAACAGCTGTTACATGGTTAGCTTGAGGTTTTTACAAATGACATCATTGATCTGCTTCATGCATACAGTGGAAAGCTGACAAATGAAGATCTCTTTGAAATGCCAAAATGTGAAGACCCTGAGGAAGAAGATTTGATAGCTAAAACTCTTGTTCCTTCCTGCACTCTCAAGGGGCCTGAAGAAGTTTTCAAGCCAGAGAAAAAGCAATTGAGATTTTTGAATCTGAAGATTCAGATTTTGAGCACAAATTAAAAAAAAACGGTTATGTATAATATCCTGAAATTTATAAAGAAAACAGAAAACTGCCTTGGAAATAAATGATTCATAATTTTCTAGAATATTTTTTAAAATTTCTCTGGAAAAATAAATCATTGTTTAAGCATGAACATCTTGTTGTCCTTTATTTAACATTACGTGGCTAATTTTTATTGTTGAGAATGTAACTCTTGCTTTTAACATTATGTCCAGAGGAATAAATTCTCACTTTGTGAGCACATGCTAGGAATGAATTAACTCATCAGGAAAGTCAAGGACTACCTGTATTTCACAGAAGAATACTGTGCCCAAGAGTGGCTAGTTAGGTGACTTCATCTGAACCATTTATTTGTGAATAGATACTCTACAAATGGAAATGGTTTAACTCTCCAATGCTATAATCACATGACTGTGGTTATTAACAGATCATTAAAAACACTAAGTGGATGTCCTCTATATTTTGATTTCAGAACTTATATGAAGGATCTTTTTCATGTTAAAACTGAAGTTTAACCTAAAAAAAAAAATACCCTCCACTTTTGTTATATAATTCTACAGTTTATTCTTTTATCTCTTTCTATAAGTGCATTATTTGCTAAAGACAATAAATAAAGACGAAAAAAAAAAGTATCAGATCATTTACTATCTTTATTAAATGATATTAATAGGACTGGTATACATGTTGGTATATGGATATTTGTGATGGTCTGTGAAAATACTAGTGGTGGTGGTAGGCAGTAGATGATGACGGTAGTTGCAGTTTGCTGGAGTTGGTGGATTGAGTGGTGGAGATGGAGAGTAGAGTAGGTGCCATAATAATAATTTATTCATGTTATAACAGAATGACAGTAGAATTAGATAAGGGAAATTATTATTATTAGACACCTCAAGGGAGTCCAAAGACTCATCGAGGGAGGGCACCTACTCTACAACTCTCCGTCTCCACCACTCTGCAACTACCTTCATCATCTACACCAACGGCATCTACCACCGACCACCACTAGTATTTTCACAAACAAACATCCATGCCCATGGCGGGATTTGAACCAGCAGCCTTTTGGCTGGAGAGCGGATACACTAACCACTCGGCCAAAATTACTTTCTCCCTGGCGGGGAATCGAACCCCAGTCTCCCACGTGACAGGTGGGGATACTAACCACTATACTACCGAGGATTTACAAATGGCTACAATATGATACTGCTGAGACATATGACAAAGCTATGCATAAAACTATTTAATAAGCTGGAGCAAATCGAATGGATATGAAGTTGGTGACATGGAGAGGGTGATGGTGGATGACAGACAGATACCAGAGAGTAGTATGTGGTGGAGTTGAATCAAGGGTGCCCTGAACTAAGGCCACTGCTGTTTATTTTGACTATTTATGATATAGGAAATTATTTAAGTGGGAATATTCAGTTATTTGCTGATGATGCAAATCTGGGAAAGGTAATAGTTGATTAAAGTGAAGTAGACATCCTGTATGATGATTTAAATCAATTGGCAGTGTGGGCAAAGAAGAATAGTTATCCATTTAATATTGCAAAATGTAAGATTATGCTCTTTGGAATGAAAATATGGATTATGAGGCATCTCTGAATGTGAATGGTATTGGGCAAAAGGCAGAGTGGGAGACTGTGAGCATAGGTACAGAAACAAGCATGACTGATGGTCAGGCAATGTGCGAGGCTGTTGATGAAAAAGGGAATGCAAATGCAACTGGCAACGTGATAGCATAGAGCAGAGGCAGTAAGATAGTAGGCATGAAAGGCAGCAAAAAAGAAAGTACAACTAGTATTGTAGTGAGTGTGAATGCCTGCAAAAAAAAAAAAAAATAATAATAATAGTCAAAGACACAAAAGTGGAGTTGGTGAAAATGAGATGATGTAGAGTGAAATGAGAATTACAGATTTGCATGGAAGAGTGAGGAGAAATGGAAAGAAAGAAAGATGGTCATGTGAAAGAACTAACAGATGATTTGAGAGTAGCTCTGTATGGGGATTCGATTATTAGCAATATGGTGAAT
Source organism: Typopeltis vanoorti (assembly GCF_054136105.1). Classification (NCBI taxonomy): domain Eukaryota; kingdom Metazoa; phylum Arthropoda; class Arachnida; order Uropygi; family Thelyphonidae; genus Typopeltis; species Typopeltis vanoorti. The sequence goes on along the minus strand of NC_143565.1, from coordinate 4,510,131 downwards.
GAGAGGATGCACATGGATTGTTTTTCTGGAGGGAGAATGAGCAGACTGATTGAGGCAATGGATGTGAGGATGAGTTTGGATACGAGGCATAAGCAAGCAAAAGAGTTGACAGTGGTAGGAATGGATGATTTTGTTGGGAACAAAGAGAATATAAGGCTGGATATCATGAGGTTGTTTGAGGAAAGTAAAAGATAATAGTCGTAGGAAAGGGAGTCAGTGTACTGCACAAAGTATGACAGTGATGAAATGAGATGAAGATCATGCTAGCAGAGTTGTGCAAGGAGAAAGGAATGCTTTTTGTGAATGTGCAGGATGAATCTGAAGGATGGACAAACTGTATAAAAGAGATGGGCTGCATTTTCACAATTTGGTGTGAGTCAGTTGGAGAGACTGTTACTGGAAGGGAGAGTAATGACTGCAGTGAACACAAGATCAGAGGACATAATAGGTAATATGAAAGAACAGAGAAGTAAGGGGAGCTTGTGAACGGTGGTTGAGTAGCATGAATAAAGAAAATGAGAGGACAGAAACACAAGACAGACAGGGAAATGTGGGGGGGGGGGGGTTAGGGTGTACAGGGCAGCATTATGAAAGAAGCATGCATGTTGGATTTAGAAGTGATCGTCTTTGAGACATGATGTCTGTGGACTTAAAAAAAAAAAAAAAAAAAAACAGAAAACTAGTATGTTGGTATACAAATGCCAGAAGTATCTAAAATAAATAAGGGCAACAAAATTTTTGCACTGATTGAATTTGTCAGCCAAAAATTGTTGGATAAGTGATACGTGGTTGGATGAGGACGACATCCTGACAGGAATAGAGATGGAAGGATATGATGTTTTTTGAAGATAGACAGGGCAAAAAAGGAGGGATGCTGTTGATAGTGGTAGGAGTTATGTTCAACCATAGTGTATAAATATCAATAACTGTTAGTGTGTAAAAAGAACTGTCTGGGAGCTTGGAGCTAAAATATCTTAAGAACATAACGAGTGGTTGTTTTTGCATTTATACAGTAATTTTTATTCTAAGGTTTAGGTTATTTTAAGTTTATTAAAAATATACCTATTGTGTCCTAGCTGTGTGACAGTTCACTAGGCATGAAAGGTAGCAAAAAAGAAAGTACAACTAGTATTGTAGTGAGTGTGAATGCCTGCAAAAAAAAAAAAAAAGAAAGTGTCTTCACTGTTTTACAAAATGAAAACAGTGCCACACAACCACAATTAGATTGAAGAGAATATGAAGCTTAGTATTTTTTCCTCTGCCTTTGATCTGGAAGTGTATATACCGTATGTATGTATTATTATTATTATTATTATTATTCAGGCTTCGATGGAGTCAAAAGACTCATGGGAGGTGCTTTCTAAGAAACACAAGTCTATCAAGACTCATCGAGGGTCCCTCCTAGGAAACACAAAGTCTATCATACCACTCCTTAAATGCACTGACCGTTCTCGCTCTCACCACTCCATCAGGCAATGCATTCCATGGTTCAACCATCCTCCATGCAAAGAAATCACTCCTCACCCTCTTTCTCACATTTTCCTTTCATAACTTCCAGGGATGGCCCCTTGTCATGACTCTTTCCCGCTGTTCAACCAAGCGAAAGAACTCCCCAGTGTCAACCCTGTAATCACCTTTCAACAGTTTAAAAGTCTCAATCATATCACCCCCTCCTTCTTCTATCCACCAAACTCTGCAGTCCACATTACCTCAGCCGATCCTCATAACTAACATTGTACAGTTCTGAAACCATCTTTCTTATCCGCCTTTGTACCCTTTCCACAGTTAATTTATCCCCTTCAAATCCTGGGGACCAAATCTGAGAACAATAGTCTAAGTGTGGTCTGATCAGAGTCTTATACAACGGAATTATAACCATTTTATCTCTGCAGGTCAGTGTCCTTCTCATTATTTCAGCAATTCTCTGTGTTACCTTCACCACCTTTGCAATATGTCCCCCTAAATTTCAGGTTTCTATCAATCATCAACCCCAGATCTCTTGTCTCCCCTACTTCCTCCAGTATAACTCCTCCCATAGAGTATGCAGTGTCCCATCGATGTTTCCCAAACCTCAAGACCTTACATTATGCTCCATTAAACTGACACCCCCATTCATTTGCCCATCTATCTAGCTTATTCAAATCCTCTTGTAGGGCTACCATATCTGCACTATTACTAATAACCCTTCCCAGCTTCACATCACATGCAAACAACTGAATATCCCCTTGCAATCCACGGACAATGTCATTGAAAGGTTAAACAATATAGGTCCCAGTACTGAGCCCTGTGGAACCCCACTTGTAACCTTCTGCCTCTTTGATATTGCTCCACCATACACAACTCTCTGATACCTATCAGACAGCCAATCCTGAATCCAGTTGACAAATCTGACATCCAGACCCATGTGCTGCAATTTGAATATCAGCTTATCATGTGAGACCCTGTCAAATGCCTTTGCTAAGGCTAGGAAAATGGCAGTATATGCCTTTCCCTCATCTACTGCTCTTGTAACTACTAGCTAGCATATTGCAAAACAAGAGCACCCTTTCACAAATCCATGCTGACTCTCACTGATAACATTACCCTCGTCTACCCAATGCTGTATATGGTCCCTCACTACTTTCTCCAAGATCTTACTAACTACTAATGACACACAAACTGGTCTATAATTAGACACTTCCAGTCTGCTACCGCCCTTATGCAATGGCACTATCTTACCTTCCTTCCATTCCATGGGCACAAGATTATGCGAACATATATATACATTTAAGCAACTCCATATATGTGTGTTTGTGTGCGAGTTGTTTAAGGCTCGAAGCAAGATAATTGGGAGGAGAACACCACATTGCCTTTAAGGAATGTGAACTGACATGGGATTTTAACCTAATGTCCAATCTCATCTTCAAATGCCATACCCTGTTAGCAGATATCCACTGTGTACTGAATGAATGAGGATAGGCTAGTAACTTGGGACTTAGCTGACTAATTACACTTCTATTGGCTTAAATCAGAAATAAACATGGTGGTACAAAATGATATTTCATGATGTCTAGAGAGTTGCCCTGTTACACAAGCACCCCCCCCCTCCCCCATTGCTTTTTGTCAGGGAACCAGGATGAAGAGGGAAAGGTCAGCTGCTGGAAAAACTCCAATTTAACATCTAGTAGAAGAAGAAGAAGCATAAACCAGAAGGATTGAAGATAGGAATGATCAACATAATGAGTATTAATGGCAAGGAAAGCAAACTTGAAAGTACCACATGGACATAATTGGCATCACAGAAATCAAGAATACAAATGAGATCCTACTAAATAATAAGTATAGGATGTTATGTTCAGATAATACTGATCAAGGAAAGGAAGTAACAATAGATTCAACAAAAAAAAAAAAAGTTTCTCGATTGGAAGGCAATTTCAAGTACAGTTACATGGGCAAATTTCAAAATAGGGAAATGGAAAATGAAACTATTTTGTACCTATAGTCCCACAGAAAGTTCACCTAAGGAAAAATTGGAAGAATTAGAACCACTTTCTGTCAACTGCATACTCTAAAACTAGTGGTCCTTGATGGAGATCTAAACATCCCAATAGACATACAGAAACATTTTGGGAAAATTTGGAGAAAAGATGACGGAGTAAAGCTCTCCTAGTTTCCATCTATAAACAGGGGAAAAATCTGAATGTGGGAATTACAGAGGAATTTATTAAGTGTTCCAGGTAAGATTTATGCAAACATACTTGATAAGAGGCTAAGAAAAGTTGCAGAAAAGAAACTTGAAGAAGAAGCTGTGAGTTCAGGCCAAATAGAGGTTGTCAAAGAACATATTTTCACTTCATGACAAACCATGGAGAAATCATGGGAAGTATCTAACAAAGATTTGCATTTACATTTTATAGTTTGAAAACAGCTTTTCAAAATGCTACAATTATATGCAATAAATGGAAGATTACATAGAGCAATGTATTGTCTATATTTAAGTTGAAAGTCAGCAGTCAGAATTGAAAGAAATACAGGAAGATGGTTTGATGTAAAATCAGGTGTAACACAAGGGTGCATACTTATCTCTACTATAATTCATCATCTATATGTACCACATTATGAAGGAAAGTGGCATTGAACGTGATATTAGAATCAGAAATATCAAACTTAGCTCTTTGCTTTATGCAGATGATGATGTACTCCTAAAAACATCCAGTGCAAGTCTCCAGAATTCTCTAACTAAATTGAATAACATCTGTAAAAAAGGTATGAAAATCAACAACAAAAACATAAAAACTATGAAAATGGGCAAGGACATAGAAATCTTCATCTGCATTCTCAAATAAGAATCTATATAACAAGTAAAATATTTCAGCTATTTAGACACATTTTTAGTGAATATGGAAAAATAAACATGAATGTAGGCAAAATAATAAGCAAAGCTGATATAGTGGGGAGCCAGATGAATAAATTCATACATAATAAGAGAGAGAGATTAGCCTAAACACTAAACTAGCAGTATATGAAACAGGGTTCAAATCAGTTTTAAGTTATGGATCTGACAGTTTGAGAAAAATTAGGAGCCTGAACAGATGGCATCAACGGCCAAATCATATTAAAAATAAAGATATTAGGAAAGAACTTGACACAGCTAGCATTCAAGAATGTGTAAGCAGGACTAATCTAAATCGGTATGGTCACTTAAACAGAATGGGAGAGGAAAGGTTAGCAAAATACATGTTTGATAACCACATGGTAGGGGAAAAAAAACATGTTGGAAGACCAAGATCTAGGTGGATCGATTCAGTCAGAAGTGGCAACAAATAATAGACCAATTTTGAGGAAAATTGTTGATAGGAGATTAGTAATCATATAAACTTAATCATATAATAGCCTGTACCTCTTGAGAATACATATCAAGAAATTGATGTGATATATATATATATATTTATTTATTTATTTATTTTTATTTTTTATTTTTTTTAATGTGCAAAATAACCTGACTGCACTGCTAATTTAAACAGTGCACTGATGTCAGATACATTATTAATGTGCTTAAACAGCCCTTTCTACTGTAGGATTTTATTTATTATAATTTCTCAGGCATCTCCATGGAGTTAAAGACTCACTGGGAGACCTACTCTAAACAACTGTTCATGCAATAACCACTGAACTTAGTCACTGACCAAGCACTCACACCCACCCGAGGAAACTAATTCACTGCCCTCCAAGCAAATAATCTTATCCTAACACTCTTGCTAACTTGCTGCCATGTACTGGAAAGTCTTTTTGGTGTCAATACTATAAAACTCTTTTTATAACTCATATGCTCTATCATGTCCCTTCTTATTTGCTTTAGTTTTTGAAGCTCACTGGCTTTCAATCTATTTTCATAGGGGAACATTCCAGAGAACTGCCATAATGACTCACCTCTGGATCCTCTCTGCCATTTCTTCATCTCCATGGGATCAAGGTGATGAGATCTACATGCAGTTGTCTAGATATGACTTTGTTAACACCTTATACAAGAGAATAACAGTCTCTTTAACTCTGTTTGTCAGTATGTTCTTCAACAGTCACATAATCTGATGTGACTGTTTAGCCCACTTTTAAAATATCTTCTCTAAACTTCAACTCCTTGTCCTCAAGGAGTTGAAGTTTAGAGAGTCTAGACAGCAAACACTGGAAAATAAAAACACACTAACAGATCACTAAATATTTATTCATACTTACATCCTGCACAGAAATATGGCACAATAAAAATGCTAACACAGAATTTCAGCCATTTGCTCTAATAGCATCACAATAACTGGACAGTGAACACACTGAACCAACAAGGCTCAGTGGTTAGTGTGTCCACTCTCCAGTAAAGAGGATGTAGGTTTATATCCCACCATGACATGCATGTTTTCTGAATTCCTCTGTTGGTGGGAGATGAATGTCTGCCTTGTGTGGCTGATTATGTGACTGTTGAAGAACATACTGACAAGCAGGATTAAGTAGGCTAGTGTAGAGTTTGACAAAAAAGATTATTGCAGACTAAAAGGGACCATTACAGACCACTCCAAATCAGCAGTAGTTCCCTAATGCTTGAGAGACTTCTAAAAGTATCAAAAAAAAAAAAAAAAGTACAAGCAACCTAGAAACACACTAAATCTATAAACAGTCTTCAAACTAGCTTCACTTATCCACTCTTCTAAAGATGAAATCCAACCATTAACTAATATTAGTGCAAATATTAGTAATAAAGTACTTGTTTCTTTTACCTGTTGTACAGAAATGGATTGGGAGGAAAATGGCTACAATTTAACATAGATGAACTTTGTAAAGCATTTGACAGGATCTCATACAGATGCCTTTTATGTAAACTGGAGCAAATACGGATGGATAAACCTGGTGACATGGCTAGCTAATGGTAAAACATCAAAATGTGGCACACAGTGAGAACCTAATAGAAGGCAAGTGACTAGTGGTGTGTCACAGTACTGTACTTAGACTATTACTATTTAATTTTTAATGATATAGGAATAATTTGAGGAGGAGATGGAATCTCCAGTTTTTTGTAGAGCATGCAAAACTAGGAAGACAATATTTAATAAAGGATGTAGAGATGCTGCAGGATGATTTAAATAGAATGTCAGTATGGGCAAAAGATAATGCTTGCATTATCCTTTGCCCAGAAATTAATATTTACAATTTAATGTGGCAAAATGTAAGCACTTTATAAGATATGTATTACATTGATGGAAATGGATTTCAAAAAAACTGATGAAATCAAGTTATTCACCCCTCAAAGTTGTGTAAGAGTATGTTTAACAAGGACACGAGGACTAGATTTTTTGCCTTGAGAGTGATAAGAATTGGTTGATGAAATGTTTCATTATATGGACAATAGCGAGAAGACAAAGTTTGTGTACAGTTAAGAAAGGGATGAGTGCTATAGTTCTCTTACAGAGTGAGTGAGTGAGTGTAAGAGTTTGCCTGTTGAAGTGGTGAGTGCATCTAGCATGAATAAGTTTAAGAGAAGGTATGACAGTTGGTGTGGGTGATGTTTGGCATTTCTTGATGAGTCTTCGATTACTTAGAGGTTTGCTAATAATAATAATAATAATAAACAAGTGGAATGAGCTCTCAGAAGAAGCAATAAGTGTTTGGCCAAGTGGATGAAACAAAGGAGAGATGACAGGTATTGGGTACATAATGAGTCTCACAGTGGGGATTATTGGACTTCATGAAGACTTTTATCTAATAATGATGATAAATAATAATAATAATAAAAGTATTGTGATAAGCCATTAAACCTTCATGTATAACTTCATGTACTGACAGATAAGTCTAAATATGCAGTATTCTTACTACTCCATTTACAATTTTTCAAGGAAGAACATTTATATGAAAATTAATTTCTTTCATTGGTATACTATGAATATATAGCATATTTCAGACTTCTGCAATTTTTTTTTTTTTTTAAATTTTCAAGTTCCCAATTTTTAGAAACTATACTTTAATATAATTTTCTGTATACAATTTGAAATGAATATATTTTAATTTTTATTTCTTTTCCATATGTATTATATGGATGCCAAAATAATACTTACGAGTCTTTATATGTACAGTTCTAAGGCATTGTGTTTTAGGAACATAATAGAAGCAAATATGATACTTAACACCAGAAAAAAATTGCTTTATTTATTATTTATTTATTTATTACTGCTTTATTTTTCCATGATACTAAAAAGAATTTTTATTACTTTAAGAATCACTGATAAATGAAGAGTACATAAAGATCAACATTACCATTATCAACATAATCTTTATTTTGCTTCAATTAAGATCTGATTAGCAAATAAATATATCAAATATATTTTTAAAATACATGTGCATTTTTTGTTTTTAATGAAAAAAATCTAGCAAACTAAAGAACTTCTTATTAAGTACTTTATGTATTATTTTAATAATCCACATATTCATAATTTCTGTACATTGAATAAATATATTTTTGTATAATAGATATCATGTGACTATGTTTTTCTACTAGATAAAACATATGCAAAATACAATATTTACATAATTTTATTTGTAATAATACAAATCAGATGCTACAAAAAAAAAAAAAAAAAATCAGAAAGTTGGAATGCATATGCTATAATTATCTTTTTTTTTTTTTTTGAAACAAAGTATGCAGTTAATTGTCTAACTTCATGTGACAATACTTTATCCTCAATTCATACCTAGGAGTCCACTACTAAATAAATAAATAAATATACAAATGTGTTTCTAAGCATGTATTTGAGGGAGAAGATGAAAGAATAAATGAAGATTAGAAATTGTAGTATTACATATGCATGTCTGTCATGCTGATTGTATATACATTGTTAACTTATACAAATTATATAACAATATGAATCAATATATTAATCACAGATTTAGGTTCAATACACTCCTAATCCATGATTATCAGGTTCTAATTCCAGACACATTAATTTCACATTCCAACTAAATCATATTCTCAAAATGAAAACTGTTTTGAGTTATAAGAAGAAAATCATTATAGTTTAAAAATGAGTCAAATTCCTGTGTCATGATGCAAATGATCAAAATCTGCAATTTATATATTATTACACTATACATACAACAATTAACAACAAACAAGGATAAATGGTTCACACAAATCAGAAATTATACACTATATACAAATTTTAGTATTAAAAAAAATGTATACTTAACACTTTATATAATGCCTTTCATAATTGGTTTGATTGTGTATTCTGAAATATGCAATTTCAAACTACATTTCATACACCAGGAACTATAAATGTAATATAAAAGTTTATCACCTTGGTAGGAGAAAAATTCTGCCACTACTGATTACTCTCATCCATATCACAATCCTGTATAATGTTGAACAGGTCTTTCTTGGTTCTGTTGGTTGGAATTTAGACCAGGAAGTCTCAATCGATTGCCAGGTAAGACACTTGAATGCTTCTGTTTTTGTTCTGATTCCTGTTCACTAAAAAATACATTTTGAAACCTGACATTAACATTCTTTAACAAAATGTTAACTTATAAATTAAAGATGTCAAGAAATTATATTCTTGGTTTAATCCTTTATCCAAGTGTAAGCAAACAAAGTTTGCATGTGAAGTAACTTCACGACTGGGCAACTCATATATAGAGGCTAATGATTTCACATCACTTGACTTAGTATCCCATAATGTATAGCACATATCCTTACAGACATGTATAATGCTTTGCATAATGGGAAGGGTCACTACCCAGAACAGTTTTGATCTTTATTGAGGTGAAAAAGTAAGAGGTACTCATCATAGGCCTATAGTAGTTAGTATGGACCTTTACTGAGGTATGTTTAAGTGCAGGAATACCTCTTCAAAAACTCATGTGATCCCTCAGATTACAAAACAATGAGTGACCCGAAGGATCATTTAACCCAGTGGTCATTCCACTCAATGACAGGCTCACCCCACCACTGAGCAGATCCACTTATATCTCAAGAAAAGCAACCACCTCAGTACAAAAGCACATCAGTGAGAGCCAGACCCAGAAGTGATACCAAGGTTAAAGTAATACAGAAGTCATATTTTCATATACAAGTGAAAATCATTATAGTATGATTTTCAAATAGTAGCCAAAAGGCACCCCTTATTACTAAAATGCTCTGGCTTAGAGATAGAAGTTGAAAGTTTTTTCACTTGATTATACTATAAATTAAAGATGCCAAGAAATTATATTCTTGATTTAATCCTTCATCCAAGTGTAAGAAACTTTCAGCATCTATCTTTAATCCAGAGTATTTTAGTAATAAGCTGTGACACCTTTTGGCTACTTGTATATGGAAATATGACCTGTATTATTTAAACCTTGGTATCACTTCTGGGTCTGGCTCCCACTGATGAGACCTCAATAAAGGTCAAAACTGGTAGTGGTTTTGACCTTTATTGAGGTTAGTGGTAGTGACCCTTTTCATAATGAACAGAATTATACATGTCTGTAAGGATATATGCTTTGCATTATGGGATACTAAGGCAAGTGATGTGAAGTCATTAGCCTCTATATAAATATATATATATATACACACGAGTTGTCCTGTCATGAAGTTACTTCACACATAAACTTTGTTTGCTTACACTTGAATTAAGAATTAAACCAAGAATATAATTTCTTGGCATCTTTAATTTATAATACAGTATAACCAAGTGGAAAAACTTTCAACAAAATGTTGACTTTGTAAGAGAAATGTAAAGTAGCAAATTTATGTAAGCATTTTCATGAAGTTTTCAGACATGAAGCAGTCTGACTGAAAACAATCAGTTTTGTAATAAATTTATCATTACAATATTATCACTATTATTCAGGACATAGATGAAGTCACAAGACTCATTGTGAGGCCCATTTTAGATAAATTATGTTATCTAAGATGTGTCTGCTACAATGTCTTGTGACTTTCTCATGCACTCACCACCACCCTATCAGGCAATGCATTTTTAAGGGGCAACCATTATCCATAAAAAAAAAAAATACTTCTTACCACACCCATTAACAATATCTAGGTCTCTTGTTTTTGTTTCTTCCCCTTGCTCTACCATATGAAAGATCTCCCCAGTGTCAAACTACCTCTCAAAATAAATTAAAGATGCTAAGAAATTATATTCTTGGCTTCATCCTTGATCCAGGTGTAAGCAAACAAAGTTTGCACATGAAGTATCTTCATGACAGAGCAACTTGTATATAGAAGCTAATGACTTCATATCAATTGCCTTAGTATCCCATAATGCAGCACACATCTTTACAGACATGTATAATGCCATGCTACCTCTTAACAGTTTAAATGCCTCAGTCATATTACTTTCTTGTCTTCTATTCACCAAACTCTTCAGTCCACATGCCCTCAGTCTATCCTCATAACTAACATTGTACAGTATTGATATAATTTTGTTATCCACCTCTATGCTCTCTCTCTCAAAGATTATTTTATCTCTTTCAAATCCCAATTACCAGATCTAAGCACACTAATCAAGAGTTGGTCTGATCAGGTTTTTATACAATGGAACCACTACTCTTCTTTCTTTGTTGGTTAATGTCCTGTTAATATTGTAGAAATCCTCTGGATTACCTTCATCACCTCTGCAATATATGCCCTAAAATTTCAAATTTTTATTAATCATCATCCAAAGATCTCTTGCCTTCTCCATTACTTCTACTATGATTTCATCAATAGAGTATGTAACTTCCCAATCAGTAAATTTCAAATACTGATTTCAAACATCTCTCTCTCACACACACACACATTTATATCCAGCTGTTTACTAATTACAGTGTTCTTTTCTCTCACAAATACTCCAGCATGCATAATACTTCCAGTTCCGCTTCAGTCATGAAGTGAGGGGAAACCATTGCCATTACAGGTTATTTTATGGTACTTTGCTAGAAAGCGATAAAAACTCACATTTCCAGTGAATTAAGTAAGTCTTTTTAACTTATGTATTTTAAACATAGCTAAATATCAAACTGTAATTTTAAGCACAAGATTTAAAAACTCCATCAACCTCACAAGAACCAGATCATTTCTGGAGCCAACATTGGCAGTGACCACAACATGGTCATCACAACTATGAATATGGAAATGAGGGAAAGATTACCTACAAAATCAACTCGTAAAAGATATCATATAGAAAAATTAAAAGATCCCCAAATAAATATACTATACAAATACAAATTAAAACAAATTTTTGACACAAGCTTCAAGAAATATAATAGCATCGAATCTAAAACCAAATACTTCTCACAAAAGATAACTGAGACAGCTGAAGAAATCCTTGGATACAAAAGGAAAATAAATAAACCACGGATAACCAAAAATATTTTGGACCTATGCGACGAAAGAAGATATTTGAAATCTCATATCGGTGATAACAGAGAACAGTATAAAAATATTACTAAGATTATTAAAAAAGAAATCAAACATGCTACAAACTTATAGATATTGGATGAATGCAAAAATATAGAAGAGGACTTAAATAAAAATAATTCTAAAAGTGCTTTTCAAATTATCAATAAGTTAACCAAACCTTTTACCGCAATTAATTGGAGCATAGAAGATGAAGATGGAACTCCTATCATGGATAACCAGAAAATAGTTGATAGATGGAAATGTTACGCAACCAAACTTTTTCAAAAAGACCCTCAACTGACTGATGATATTTTGGACGGAATTTTGCCAGGAGGTTCGGAGGAAGGAGATTACCCGATATTAAAAGAAGAAGTTATTGCAGCAGTTAGCTCCTCAAAAATAGGAAAATCACCGGGAAGTGATAGTGTCACAGTGGAACTGATACGCAAAGGAAGTGACATCATCATAGACACCTTGCTAAATTTATTCCAGGACATATGGAACACAGAGACTTGGCATTCTGATTGGCAAACTTCTGTACTTGTACCTATTCCTAAAAAGGGAAACAGCAATAAATGTAGCAACTATAGAACAATAAACCTTATTAGTCATCCAAGCAAAATCCTGTTAAAAATACTATTGTCAAGAATCGAAAAGAAAATAGAAAGCAGACTATCAGATGAACAAGCAGGTTTCCGGAAGTCCAGAAGTACAATTGACCATATTTTTACAATACACATATTAGGCGAAAAATACATAGAACATAACAAAATAATCTGTCATAACTTTTTAGACCATCAAAAAGCTTTTGACTCAATATGGCACAAAGCATTATAGAAAATTTGAAAACATTATGGTATTGACAACAAAATCATTAGAATTATTAAATCTCTTTATTCCTCCATCTGATATGAGAATTGAAATTAAAAATTACAGCAATGAACCATTCCGGGCAGAATGGGGGGTAAGACAGGGATGCATCTTGTCCCCTCTTCTTTTTAATTGTTTTCTGGAATATGAATTCATAGATGAAGCTCTTTATGAATATGACACTGGAATAGTAGTTAGCGGACTAAGAATAAATAACTTACGTTTTGCTGACGATATCGATCTTCTGGCAAAAAGTGAAGAAGAATTACAGGAGATAACCAGACGTGTTTTCGGAACATTAAAAAAATATGGATTATACATAAACCTACAAAAAACAAAAAACAATGATAACCTCAAAATGAGACATTGAATTCTTAAAGATACAAATTGGCAATAAGTAAATTGAGAATGTAAAGAAGTTCACATATCTAGGAAGCACGCTGAGTCAAGATGGTCGTTCAAAAACCAACATTAAATACCAAATTGCTAAGGCAACCGTGGCCCTACAGAAGTTGTGGGGAGATAACAGAATAGCAATCACAACCAGACTAAGACTAATTGACACCTTGGTGAATTCTGTCCTCTTGTATGGATGTGAGGCCTGGACTTTATTGAAGGAAGATGAGAGGAGACTCCTGTCTTTCGAAAAAAACTTACAGAAGACTTTTGAGAATTCACTATACTGCTCACGAAACCAATGAAAATGTCTGAAAACTGATCGATTCAATAGATGGGAGAAAAAGGCAAAATATTCTGACAGTCATCAGAAGAAGACAGATGAAATGGTTCGGACATGTGGAGAGGGCTAATGGCATTCCAAAGGAAGCACTAGAAGGAATCATTCTGGGATCAAGGGTTAGGGGCCGACCTCGATTAAAATGGACTGATAACATCAAAAAATGGACAAATTCCTCCCTTTCTCAAATGATGACATCAAGAACAAGAGACCGAGACGACTGGAGGAGGCTAGCAAAGAGTATCACCTACCAGCCATGAATGACCCAACGATTCATTTAGGATTACGGGGGGAGAAGAAGAAGAAGAAGAAGAAGAATTATCTCAGATACAGTAAACTACAATCAAATCTTCTACTACCTTCAGTTATTAAATGTTAATGCTACATATTATGTTAACAAGTAAGTTGCAAATGTTTTTGCACCTTAAGTTTGCAAAGATCCCTTGCCTTCTCCACTACTTCGAGTATAGCTTCACCAACAGAGTATTCCGCCTCCCAATTGGTTGATTCCAAATTTCAAGACCATATTTTAGTTGTAATAAACTGATATACCCATTCATTTGCCCATCTTACCTACTTATTTAACTCCTCTTGAAGGGTCACTAACATCTTTACTATTACTAATCACCATTCTCAGTTTCACATCGTTTGCAAACACTGGATATCTCAATGCAATCCACTGAAAATGTCATTGATATAAAGGATAGAGAGGTCCCAGAACTAAACTCTGTGGAAACCCCCACTTGTGACCTTCTACTTCCTTGACAATGCTCCTTTGTACACAACTCTCTGATATTTATCATTTAGCTAATCACCAATTCAATTCACTAACCTGACATAAATACACATATGCTGTAACTTAAATATCAGTTTATCATGTCAAATGCCTTTGTAAAATTAAAAACAAAGCAAAACATAACTATATTATTATTATTACCCCATGAAATCAAAGACTCATCTAAGACATCATTTTATCATACACACAGTTCATCATACCACACCTTAAACACACACTAATTCTCTGCAGACACCACACTCTCAGGCAAGGCATTCCAATCATCCACAATTCTGCATGCAAAAAATCTGACTCTCACTTCCCTGCTCACACCCTCCTTATACAGGGATTACCTCTAGTTCTCTCCTGATCTCCCACTGTTTTCTGCAGAACCTCTCCAGCATTGATCCTATAACAATCCCTTACTAACTTGTAGGTCTCTATCATATCTCTCCTCTTCCCCCTATCCGCCAGACTCTGTAAATTGCATCTTCTCAACTTCTCCTCATATTCGACATTCCAGAGATCAGAAACTACATTAATCAGTCTCTTCTGGAACCTTTCCAACATCTCTTCGTCCTTTTGAAAACCAGGTGACCATATTTGTGCACAGTAGTCCATGTGTGGCCTAATCAAAGTCTTATAAAATGGAACAAGAATCTCCCTACTTCTACAAGTCAATATCCTCTGCATCATTCCCAGAAGTCTTTGCATTGTCTTCACAATTTTAGCAAAGAATTTCATAAAAATCAGATCCTTATCCACTATCACCACAAGATCTCTTATTTCCTCCACCTACCAACAGTATATCCTCACCAAGCATAAATTCTGCATCCCATCTTTGTTTCCCAAATTTTAAAACCTTACATTTTGCAACATTGAACTTGCATCCCCATTCCTATGCCAATTCACTCAATTTATAAGTCTTCTTGTAAGGTCACAACATCTTCTCTACTCTTCATATGAGATTGGTCTGAAAAGTTTTTGACCTAACAATGAAAAAATGAATTTATAATTTCAAAATTATTTTTGTTTTTCAACATAATCTCCCCTAAGAGTAATGCATTTATTCCAGCGATGCTCCAGAACCATTATCCCATCCCTGTAGTGGTTGCTCAGTAAGATCTGCAAAATACTCCCTCTACAGCTGCAATCACCTCTTGATTCGAAGAAAAATGCTGACCAACAAGGAAGATTTTTAGTTTTTGGGAAGAGATAGAAATCAGAGGGAGCCAAATCTGTGGAATAGGGTGGATGTTCCAACAATTCATAGTGCATATCCCTTAATTTTCCCATTACCAAAACACCTTTATGGGCAGGTGCATTGTCCTGATGAAAGATGATTTTTTTCTTCTGCAAACCGGGTCTTTTCTCACGAATTTTTTCATCTAGTCTGGTTAAAAGATTGGAATAATATTATCCAAAATGCTTTAAGCATCCCAACACCGATGACATTACCTTTCCTACTGATGGAACTGACTGTCTTCTTTGGCACTGAACAACCGGCTTTTGTCCACTGTTTTGACTGCTGTTTGGATTCTGGTGTGTAATAGTGAATCCAGGTCTCATCCATAGTAAAAAAATCGATGCACAAAATCAGTTATATTCTCATTAAAACACTCCAAGCACTGTTCAGAGATTTTCATGCGAGTGCGTTTTTGATCTGCTGTGAGCAAGCGTGGCACCCATCTTGCACAAAGCTTCCTCATTTGCAATTCTTCATGCAAAATATATCCTACACGTTCTTTTATAATGCCTATAGTCTCAACAATTTCACACACTTTGACTAGCCGGTCATTCAATACCATATCGTGAATTTGATCAATGATTTCTGGTGTTGTTACACTTTTTGGACGTCCTTCAATGGATCATCTTCAAGGCTGGTACAGCCACGTTTAAACTCGGCAGCCCATTTCTTAATTGCCAAAAACAAAGGAGAAGGGTGCCCATAAACATTTATGAACTTCGAATGAATTTCTTTTGCAGTTAAACCATCCTTTACAAAGAATTTTATAACCACACGATACTCAATTTTATCCATTTCAAGGGATACTGACAATACTTTTGTTTTAGACAGCTGTATAAAACAAACTACTTGATAGAATGACTTGCAATTTCACATGCATGCTTAGGACAGATGTACCAACTTAGAAAAAAAAATCTCTTGCCGATAGTGTTGCCATCTATGGTCGAGGCCGAGAACTTTTCAGCCCACCCTCATAGTTCATTCCAACTTTGCATCATCTGCAAACAACTGAATATCTCCATCCAAATCTTTGCCAGTATCATTAACATGCAAATTAAATAGTAATGGTTCTAAAACAGACCCATGAGGTACATCACCTTCCTTCATCAACCACTCTTGTTACTTTATTATAAAAGGCAATCAGATTATCAAAACAAGAGCTCCCCCCACCTTAAGAAATCCATGCTGACCCTTACAGAGAACATTATCATTGTATACCCAATGCTGTATACAATCTCTCATTAATTTCTTTAAAATCTTAACAACTACAGAAAAAATACAAACTGGTCTATAGTTTGACACCTCCACTCTACCACTACTACCACTGCAATGGCAGTATCTTATCTGCATCCCCCCCCTTCCCCCCACTCTTGGTACACCTTAAGCAGCCAAACTCATTAAAAAGCCAGCTTAATGGAGCTTCTAGTTCCGTAGCACTTTCTTTTAAAACACACAGAGAAACTCAATCCAGTATAGCTGCCTTATTGATATCCAGAGTACTTAGTATTTGAAACACATTCTCCTCATGCACTTTTAAAATCTTAAAAAAAAAAAAAAATATATATATATATATATATATATATATTTATGTTAAAGATACCAAGCTATTTTAAATATAAACCTGGTTTTTTACTCCATTTCCCAGGTAAGCAAACAGACAAGTCAGTCAATTTTGCACCTGCAAGTGTTGCAAGTCTAGCTGACCTTGCAGGTAGTGCAAGTCAAGGCAACTCGTGGAAAAGGTAGAATAGGCTCTGATCACTATTCTTAATATTTACCCTTAATGCAAAGCACATCTTCTGGAGGAGATGTATGATGCTATGTATTAAAAGCAAGAGGCCACTACCCAGACCGTTTTCGACCTTTATTGAGGTCTCGTCAGTGGGAGCCAGGCTAAGAAATACTAAGTTTTAAGTAATACAGAGCTTATAAATATTTTACCAAAACAAGTTACCATAAGGTGCTTTGACCTTATTAAATAAAAATCTCAGGATGAGAGATAGATGTAGAGAGTTTTTTACCTTGGGTATAACATATGTTAAAGATACCAAGCTATTTTAAATATAAACCTGGTTTTTTACTCCATTTTCCAAGTAAGCAAATAGACAAGTCAGTCAAGTTTGCACCTGCAAGTGTTGCAAAGGTAAAAAACTCTCTACATCTATCTCTCATCCTGAGATTTTTATTTAATAAGGTCAAAGCACCTTATGGTAACTTGTTTTGGAAAAATATTTATAAACTCTGTATTATTTAAAACTTAGTATTTCTTAGCTTGGCTCCCACCAACGAGACCTCAATAAAGGTTGAAACCGGTCTGGGTAGTGGCCTCTTGCTTTTAATACATAGCATCATACATCTTCTCCAGGAGATGTGCTTTGCGTTAAGGGTAAATATTAAGAATAGTGATCAGAGCTTATTCTACCTTTACCACGAGTTGCCTTGACTTGCACTACCTGCAGGGTCAGCTAGACTTGCAACACTTGCAGGTGCAAAATTGACTGACTTGTCTGTTTGCTTACTTGGGAAATGGAGTAAAAAACCAGGTTTATATTTAAAATAGCTTGGTATCTTTAACATATATTATACCCAAGGTAAAAAACTCTCTCTCTCTCTCTCTATATATATATATGATCATTAGTTACATTGACTCGGTGATTAGATATGTTCATCTTTTTTTGATTGACTGAAATCGAGAAAATAAATAACACGTTAATTTAAAATGGAGCACACAACATTTCATCAAAACGACTTCTTCAGATGTATTAACACTTAAAGCAAATTAAAAAAAAACATAAAAACACTGTGCCATTATAATAACAGACTTGTAAACAGAAGTTAAGTTTGAATTGTCGTTATAGTCCATTCTGTAGTTCTATTGTTGTGCAAATGATAGTGTATCAGTTCAAGCGTATGCCAGTATCTAATGCAGAACTATGCGAGTCAGGTAGACTATAACTGAGATTGCTGTTGATGTGAAAAGGGTCTAGGACAATTTCTTTAGATTCCACTATGCGCCATTCCACTTTGTCGTGACAAATATAAACGTTTGATGTTGTGTGACAATCTACTCCGTGTTGGCAGCCTTCATCGTTTGTGTTCACTGAAAATAAGAAGCGATTGAGAGTGTGCTTGCTCTGATTCTATTGTATGAAATGTCTCTCTGATGTTCCTCTAGCCATAGGAGGATTGACTTCTCAATCTGGCCGTAGTATAGCCTCCCACAATCACATATTATTTTATATACACCAGGGAACTGAAGATGGGTATGAGCTTGTTTTGGGTGGCTTAGAATTGACCTTAGTTTTGGAAGAGTTGAAAAACATGTTTTTATATTAGATTTTTTCCAAAATTCTTCCTAGTTTCTGGGAGAGTAAGCTGATTTGTGGTAAAGAAATATAACCCTTGGGATAGTTAGGGATTTCTGTGTTGTTTCAAGGGTGCTGGTACAGTTGCCTCTTAATGTTTTTGGAAGAGTATCCATTATTTAAGAAAGTTCTTTCTAGATATTTTAATTCTTCTTCAAAGAGCAATACTGAGCGAGTAGTGTGAGCCAATGTGGAAATGATATCTAACTTTTGTGGTTAGTGATGTGAGGATGCATGTAGGTATCTATCCATATGTGTTGATTTCCTGAAGATTGAGATCCTTAAAGAATCAGACATTTTAGTAAGCTTCATGTCTAGAAATAGAAAGGGAACCATTTCCTTCAATCTCAACGGGTAAATTTTATGTCTTGGTGGAAGACATTTGTTTAAATGATTTAGGAAGATGTGAAGATTCCCTACACCATGCTCCCAAATAAGGAATATATTGTCCACATAGCGGAGCCATGTTCTAGATTTTAATGTTGCTTTAGAGATGGCTTTTTCCAGGAAATCCTTGAAGAAAATGTTGGTCAGTATTGGAGACATAGGGCTACCCATAGCTAGTCCTTTGTTCTGTTTATAAATTTTCTCTTCGAACTTAAATACTCCAAACTAATACAATATGAGAGCAGAGCAAACATCTTTTTAGAGATCTTGTTTTTTAAAATGCTGAGAACATCTTGCATTGGAACATTTGTAAAAAAATGCCACAACATCAAAGCTCGCCCAATAATATCGGAATTCTTCAGCTTTATATCTTTGATTTTAGAAGTGAAGTCCATTGAATTTTTAATGTAAGAGGAAGATTTTCCTACTAGAACTTTTAAGGAAGATGCTAGATATTTTGATAATTTATATGTCAGTGAATCACTACTATCAACTATTGGCCTGAGCAGACAATTTGCTTTATGCACCTTTGGAAGGCCTATAATCATGGAATAAGTGGATGTAAGAACCGAAGAGAAAGACCTGTGTTTCTTGGAAGTTCCGTTGTCATCTTAAGGAGATTGTTTGTTCGATTATGTCTCTCTCTCATTGGGTCTCGGTCTAGTTCAGAGTAGGTATCTGATTCTAGTGACATCGGGATTTTTTTCCATTAAGCTGTTTTATTTAGTATGACAGTTCCATTGCCCTTGTCTGCTTGGAGGATAATAATATCTCTATTCCTTTTAAGTTTTTTGATAGCTAGTCTTTCACCAGGAGAAATGTTGTTGACTGGTGGTTTTATGTTGTTAATCACAAATATTGCCTTCATACGATGTAAATTTGTGTCTACTGTAGGAAGCAGTGAGCTAGCTTTTTCTATCTTAGTAAGAAACAATTCTCTAGGGATGGATTTTGGCGAAGGAACAAAATTGAGAACTTTTGGGAGAATATGCTCTTCTTCCGGACTAAGAGTGTAAGATGATTTGTTTATTACTAATTTTATTTCTAGACATGAAGCTTACTAAGATGTCTGATTCTTTAAGGATCTCAATCTTCAGGAAATCAACACATACGGATAGATACCTACATGCATCCTCACATCACTATCCCTCACAAAAGTTAGGTATCATTTCCACATTGGCTCACACTACTCGCTCAGTATTGTCCGATGAAGAAGAACTTTCTTAAATAATGGATGTTCTTCCAAAAACATTAAGAGGCAACTATATCAGTGCCCTCGAAACAACACAGAAATCCCTAACAATCCCAAGGGTTATATTTCTTTACCATACATCAGCTCGGTCTCCCAGAAACTAGGAAGAATTTCGGAAAAATTTAATATAAGAATGTGTTTTTTAACTCTTCCAAAACTAAGGTCAGTTCTAAGCCACCCAAAACAAGCTCATAACCATCATCAGTTCCCCGGCGTATATAAAATAATATGCAATTGTGGGAGGCTATACTATGGCTAGAGGAACATCAAAGAGATATTTCATACAACAGAATCAGAGCAAGCACACTCTCAATCACATCTTATTTTCAGTGAACACAAGCGATGAAGGCCGCCAACACGGAGTAGATTGTTACACAACATCAAACGTTTATATTTGTCACGATGAAGTGGAACGGTGCATAGTTGAATCCAAAGAAATTGTCCTAGACCCTTTTCACATCAACAGCAACCTCAGTTATAGTCTACCTGACTCGTATAGTTTTGCCATTGGACACTGGCATACACGTGAACTCATATGCTCGCATTTGCACAACAATAGAACTATAGAACGGACTATAATGATAATTCAAGCTTAACTTCAGTTTACGTCTGTTATTATAATGGCACAGTATTTTTATGTTTTTTTAATTTGCTTTAAGTGTTACCACACTTGAAGAAGTCGTTTTGACGAAGCATGTTGTGTGCTCTATTAAATTAACTTGTTATCTATTTTCTCGATTTAAGTCAGTCAAAAAAAGATGAACATGTATATATATATATATTAGAGATGTTTTTGACTTTAAAATTCCAGAAAGAATTAATTCATAATAATTACTGACAAAGAGATAGTTGTTATTGCTATCATCATCATTATAATTATTATCATATTATTGCTATCATCATCATCATCATTATTACTATTATTATCATCAAAGGACTCCATGAATCAGAGAACTGAACATTGGGTCTGTTCTATATATGATAGAGTCTATCATAAACTCTGTACACTCAGACTCTCTTAGACAATGCATTCCATGTGTCTATATTATCCATTCAAAGAACTAATTCTCACTCTCTTGTGCAACTTTCAATTAATGCTTCTTGTCCCTTCCTCTTTTCATACTCTTTGAAAAATCTTCCCAGTGTCTTCATCTCACAAATAAACCTCTCATGAGCTTAAAAGACTTAATCACATCACTAATACATCAACTATATAGTGTACTCCGGAGATTTTATGCCCTCATCTGTCATCAATATTCCACAATCCTGATATCAATATTTTTTCCTACCTTTGTATCCTCTCAAAAATTTCATCATCATCTTCAAATTTAGGTGAACAGACCTGAAAACCGTTTACCGATTTGATCAGAGCCTTAGACAATGGAATATAATAAATTTTATTATTATTACATTTATTATGACTATTTACAATAGCCACTATAAACATAAGAAGTATCGATGAAAAGAAGCAGAACTGGTAGAAGAATGAGAGAATTACTACATCAACATAATTGGTGTTACTGAAAAAAAGAGGACCAAAAACAGTGCCATTCTTGTAAATAACAACTACAAGATATTATATTCAGGCAATGATGACCAGGGAAAAGAAGAAGTAGCTATACACCAACATAAAGATATGGGCTATCAGCAATATGACAAAATTGGACAGACTTATTTGTGACTATGAACCAAAATCGTTATACTAATAAAAAAAAAAGTGGAGGAATTTTTCAAGACAATATAGAAGGTAGTGGATAAAAAAAAAAGAGGAAAAGTTGATCCCTAGGAGATAGAACAACAGAGTAGGGAATGACTACAAGACATAAAAATGTGTTAGGAAAATTGGGACAAAAGAGCAAAGCTAATAATAATGGTAAGTACCTGCTTTATTTCTGTCAGGAGATGGACAAGTCACTATCACCATATTCCAACATAAATATGTACACAAATTTACATAGAGAAGGAGATTTCATTGACTATATTATTGTGGATAACAATATCTTCATGTGATTCAGAATACTATAGTATACAGGGGATATGAGATAGGAAATGATCATCATTTAATTTTGAGCAGAATAAAACTGAATATCATATTGAAAAGAAAAATGTATAGGAAAGCTTTCAAAAGTATAAAATTTCAGCAGCTTTCAGAGATAAACTGTAGACTTAAGTATACAAATATTACTAAAATGAAAATGAAGAAGTTTGAAAACAATAATCAAACCTTGGAGACTCAATGACAGAAAACATTGATTCATTCAGTGAGATGCAAATACTGAAGTTGTCAAGGATAAGGAAGTTGTCTGTTAGGATAGAAAAATAAGAACTCCATGCTGGACTCAAGACCATTAAATAGGTAGTCATAGAAAAGAATAAAGCTAATTGAAAGTTCTTAGCAAGTAAATCAATATGTGCTCTGAGAGAATACAGAAGGGGAAAAAAAAGTAAGAAAGCAAAGTAGTGTGTCAGAGAAGCTAAACAAAAGATTTTGGTAAGAATATAGAATACAGATATCAGAAAGGCAATAAAATGTTCAGGAGGCTATTAAAAAAAAGCTTAGAAATGGAGCAAGGAGTATTGTAAAAGGAATCAGATGCGGTAAAAAAAAAAATTCAAGAGGAATGCAGTCAGAAGTACATATCAATACTTGGGGTAGAAAGGCCATCAAAAACTGGAAATAGGGGAAAGTAGCTGGAGTAGATGATATTCAACCAGAAATGCTCAAGAATGGAGGTATAAACGTTTTACAGTAGCTGCACTGAATAATTCAGAAGGCATAATCAGAAGATTAAATATCAGATGAATGGAGTAGAGTTTTCATAGTACTCATCTATAAAAAGGAGAATAAAACTGAATGTAAGAGTTAGAGTAATTTAGCTACTGAGTTCCAGGTAAGATTTATGCAAACATACTTGAGAAGAGGCTAATTGTGCAAGGAAAACTTGGAAAAGAACAAGCTAGGTTTAGGTCAAGACCATTCAGTGGAAATATAACAAGTATTTGTATTTAAGTTTTGTAGATTTGAAGAAGGCATATGACAAAATGCCAAGAGAAAAGCTGTTTCAAAACACTACAATTCATCATGTATAGGGATCATATTATGAAGAAATGTAGCATTAAACATGATATAAAATTAGAGATTATTATTATTATTATTAACATCTGATCTCCATGGAGTTAAAGGACTCAGAGGGGGAGGCCCACACTCTCTCATGCAAAAAATCACTGAACCATACCTTAAACTAATTTAAAGTTACTGCACTCACCTCACTTTCAGGCAATTCATTCCATTCATCAATCACTCTCCATGCAAAGAGTTGCTTCTCATTCCCTTGCTCATACCTTCCTTATGCACTTCCAAAGATGGCCTCTTGTTTTGACATTGTCTCCCTTTACTCTATGAAAAATCCCCTCCACATTTATCTGGTAACAGCCCCTCATCACAATTGGAGATGTTGATCTTAGTACTTTACTTTGTGCAGATAATGTTATTTTCTTGAATTAATAGCAGCTCTCTAGCTTAGCCATGACATATACTGTGTTGCTAAAAGTGTCCGGACACCCCTATAGTTCTACATTGCTTTGTCCATATGATGCATAGAGATGTCTGCAATGCTATATAAGCATAGGCACATGGGCATTAGCAATGTAGACATTCTCTGCTGCCAGGATGAGTGAACAAAAAAGAGTCGAGTCCATTTGAGCATGGTATGATAGTCATAGCCCACAAGTTCGTTCATTTGGGACAAGAGATTTCTACCACATTGCAAGCATCCCAGTCTACTATCAACTATCAGTGAGGTTATCATGCAGTGGAAATGTGATTAAACCACCAAACCCCTTCGCTGAACTGATAGGCCCAAGAAACTGACAAATCGGGACCAGTGACCTCTCAAGCATGATGCCATGGTAAATCATCAGTCAGCCTTAGCAACCATCGCAAGGAGCATCCACATGAGGTCTGGAATGGATGCCAGACATGAAGACTATTTGTCAGGAGGTGTTTGCCCTTGTTCATAGTTGTGCTGCAGCTCACAAGCCCTTGATTACAGGGTGGGATAAGAGATTTCTACCACATTGCAAGCATCCCAATATGCTCACCATAGTCTGAAATGGTGCAAACAACACTGTCACTGGACTGTGGATCAATGGAAGGGGGGTTCTGTGGAGCAGTGAATCATGGTACATGATCTGGCAATCTGATGGACGTGTCTGGACCTGGTGGATGCCTGGTGAATGATGCTTACAGGAATGTCTTGTATCGACCTTGAAAATTGGAGGTGGCAGCATAATGGTCTGGGGCTGTTTTTCCCGGGCCAATTGGTTTTTGTGTGCAGATCCTCAAATGCTGATGCCTACCACAACATTTTGGATGATTCTGTTTTTTCCTGCACTGTGGTAACAGTTTGGAAAAACTGTTATCACAAAGCAATGGCTCTAGCTCCATGGTTTGAAGACATGGAGGTGGAAGAACAAAACTGGCCAGCCCAAAGTCCCAACCTCAACCCTACTGGAGATCATTGGGATGAGATAGAGTGGAGGTCGCATGCCAGGCTTATTTGCCCAACTAACACTCATCAACTGTTCATCATACTACAGGAGGAATGGAAATGAATTCCGGTAGCAGTTTACCAGAATTTAGTGGAGAGCATTCCCTGAAGGGTAATGTCTGTGATAGCAGCAAAAGGAGGCCTGACTAGTATTGGCAGCAATGCTGTAGTGACACGAAATATAAAATGTAATCTGTTTATCCCAAAATGCATAACTTTACATTCCTCCACATTAAACTGACACCCATTAACTTTTGCCCATACTGACAGCCTATTTAAATCATCCTGCTAGTTCTCTACATAACCTTAATTAACTATTACTCTACGTAATTTTGCATCATTAGCAAATAACTGAATGTTTTCTTTCGGGTTATTTTCTATATTATTTATGTATAAATTAAACAGTAGTGGTCCCATCACTGAACCTTGCAGCACACCACTAGTCACCTGTTTTGCGTTGATTCTGCCCCTTCATTTGCCCAGCAGTCACCCTCTTATCTACATAATAAGTGTCACATCCATCCACATTTGTTCTAATTTGCACAACAGAGTTCCATGTGGTATTCCGTTATGCAAATCTCCCTTGCCCTCTTTTCACTCTCATGGAACTTTACCAGAGATGAGATTTACATTAAAGAGCCTAGTCACAGACATTGCCAGTCTTGCAAAAGTCGAGATGATATCCTATTAATTCACAGCTGTATTTACACTGAGATTCTACAATATCCTAACCTAAGAACGTCCAAATCATCCACCTCTGTTCCCACATTAGTGTCTGTCACATAAGTTAAAGCAGTAACCTCACTTGGATGATATACCCTTACAAAGGGGTTGGTTGCTCAGTAACTCAACTATTTTCTCTACATTTTGTCACCTTGTGACCATCATCACTCATTGACATTAATCTTCAATAGTTATTCTTCCTCTTATCTGCCACATGACAAAAAAACTCTTTGGGATTTCCTTTGGCTTGCTCGGCTAGACTCTTCTCGTAATCTGATTTGACCTTCCTTGCCATGCTGATCACTTTTCTTGCCTGAGCCTTGTCTGTTCATGAGTTTGCTGGTCATCTTTCTCCTTATATACTCTCCAAGGCAATTTCTTCTTCTGTAGCTCATAGTAATGATGATGATATTATTATTATTATTAACATCGGACCAAGGATTCAGAGATTCATCATGGTAGTACATACTGTTACGCACAATGTTCATCTAACCATGCTTTAACACATTCGCTGCCAAGGTCCTTGGGCATAGTTTGTTACCGCACACCAAGCAATTTCACTTCTTCAAGGTCAGTACGAGTAATCTCGTTGCCTGCAGTAATCGACATACGAGTATATTCTTAGTTGGCTTGTGAGGCTCATATAGCAACTACGAGTATACTCGTAGTTGGCAGTGAACATGTTAAACTGATTCAATGTGTGTACATTCACAACACACTCAGGCAATGCATTCCATTTATCAACCACTCTCCATGCAAAGAACCTGCTCCTCACACCCTCTTTATACAGTTTCCAGAAATGACCTCTTGTTCTAGCCCCCTCTCCCATTCTATGAAAAATCTCTTCCATGTGAACTTGATAACAACCCCTGACAAGTTTGTATGTCTCAATCATATCTCCCCCCCCCTCCACCTATTCACAAGTCTCTGCAACTTACAATCTGTCCTTTTCTCAATCCGTCCTCATACCCAACATTCGAAAGGCCACTGACCACCTTTGTGAATCGTCTCTGGACCCTTTCCAACATATCCTCATCACCATGAAAACTCGGGGAACAAATCTGTGCATAATAATCCATATAAGGCTGGTTCAAGGCCTCATACGATGGCATTATAACTTCTCTATTTCTGCATATCTGGGTCCTCTACATCATTTCCATTATCCAATGTGATGCCTTCACAACTTGTACAATGTGGTCCCTGAATTTCAGGTCCTTGTTCACCACTCCCAGATCTCACATTTCTTCTACCTCTTTTAAAGTTTTCCCACCAAGTGTATACTTTACATCCCATCATTACTTACCAAATTTCAAAACCTTACACTTCACATCATTGAACTGATAGTTCCAGTTATCTGCAAATTCATGCATTCAAGTTCTCCTTTAAGGCCATAACATCTGCATAAATCTTCATTGCTCTCCCCAGCATCATCTGCAAACAGCTGCATGTCACTAGTTAAACCCATCCCAATATCATTAATATATAAATTGAACAACAATGGCCCCAAATCTGACTCCTGTGGTACACCACGAGTGACCTTTCTCTTTTGGGATACTGCATCCCCATATACAACTTTCTGATACCTATCCAAAAGCCAGTCACTGATCCAACTCTGTTATTCAGTCTCATCCGTTTCAATTTATTTAACAGCCTGGTATGTGGCAGTCTATCAAAAGCTTTTGCAAAATCCAAATACACCACTGTATATGCATCTCCCCCTGTCCAAGGTATTTGTCACCTTGTTATAGTACATAAGTTAGTGAAACATGATCTCCTCTTAACAAACCCATGCTCATAACCACAGAGATTACTGCTGTTATCAACCCATTTCTGTATCCTACATCTCACCAATCTCTCCAGTACCTTTGCCACAACTCCAGATATACAGACCAGTCTATAATTTGAAGTTACAGCCGTATTACTACCTTATGAATTGGAACAATTTTACCCTCCTTCCACTCCCTTAGACCTGTGCTGTTGCAAGACTTTTATGAAACAGGCATGCCAATGCTACTGAAAATTCCTTGGAACATTCCCTTAAGATGCATAGTGATGTGTGTCATCAAATCCTGTCACCTTATTGACATCAAGTTTATTTATTTCCTCAATTACCTCTTGCTCACTCAATATTAAGCCATCCCCTCTATGTCCTCTACACTTAAGTTCCTCCTGATTTCGCCCTGATCAGAATGAAACACACTTATAAATTGATCACTGAATACCTCACAACAATGTCTTCTGCAGCAGTTACCATTCTACCACATTCATCCATTAACTTCATATTACTATGATCATTCTTCCTTGTACTTGCCACATATCTAAAAAAAACTCTCTAAGGTTTTTCTTTGCCTGATTTGCCAATTTCTGCTCATACTCTACTTTTGTTTTCCTTAATAATTGAGACACTCTCCTGAATTGTTCTTTATACTCTTCATGCAACAGATTATTACCATTATTCACGTCATACTTCCTCCAAGGTACCTTCTTTTTCCAGATTTCATGCTTAATTCCTCAGAATACATTCGCACATTGATGCAAGCATTTCTTTGTCAGTTCCTATGCAGCACTTATTTCCTTACCGCTCAACTCCTCTTTCCATGTTATAGCTCCAAGCTGTTTGCTAAGCTTGTCATAATCACCAGCCTTATAATTCCACATATATCCTTTCCTCACAAAAGTCCGGATATGACCAGTCACAACACAGATCACTTTCAAGAACTATGGAGGAAAGTGTGAAACTCTCTCCCAATTACATCCTCTGATGAAATTATCAGATCTAGAACTCTCATTCCTCACATGCCCTCCTTTACATGCTGCCGGAGATAGTTATCTCTCAAGAACTCGAGAAATTCATTTTCCTTATTCCAATTCATACTGCCATAATTAAAATCACCCATAATAATTATCCTTCCTTTGTTCACTAATCCAAGTTATTTATACATTTGTTCATCACCACTCTAGACATTCCCATACCTATAGCAACATCCAACTAAATATGTCTTCTTCTCAACCATCATGTACACCACACTGCCTCGTAACTATTGCCACTATTTCTCTCTTTCATGTCTACCTTATGTGGACTCAGTTTCTCTACTATCATCAGCAGCACTCTCCCTCCCTTCTTGCTCTTTCTATCCTTACAAAAAATACTGTATACTTCCATTTCTATCCCCTTTATGTCTTCATTCAACTGTGTTTTGCTTATTTCAATGATTTTGGAGCGAATAAACTCAATCACTAAAACCATTTCCTCCCTCCTTATTTCTGATACTTCTGGTATTTGTAAACAAACACAGTACTTCATTTTTAGATCTATAACCAGAGTATATATTATTCCATATATTACTCTGCATGTAACTCCTACCTGATTAACCCTCTTTACCTTATGTATACAATTTAATATTGCTTCCTCTAGATGACCCTTAGCTATCTCCTATGAACTACATCCTTATCCTGCAGTGTTTTATGCTATTGCACAGATTTAAGCTTCCTCTATGCTTGCATAATCACCTGCCTTGTGGTTCCACATATGTCCCTTCTTAACAGAATGTTCCTCATCTTTTACAATCTCTCTCCCAAGTCAAGACTGAATGGTCACTTTTGCCAATAGGACGAAATGTGGCAACCTTGGTTATGAATAGCTTTTCTGATCCTATGACCAGGTACAATACTCTCACTCCTATAGTCCTCTCCATCACATGCTGCCTCAAGTAATTATCTCTCAGTAGGTGTATAAATTCTATTTCCTCCCTGCTATATGAGCTTTCTTCCTGCTAGTCTATATCTCCATAGTTGAAGTCCCCCTACAATAATCACTCGACTTATACACATTAATTGTTCTCATCTGTACCATTAATTTTAATGGTACAGATGAGAACACAGACTGATAAGAATATAATTATTTATTAATTAATATATTGCTGTTATTTCAGTGGTTTTCTAACCAGAATCTTCAGAGCACAAAACCAGTTTGTCACAATATGCGCAACAACAATCCAGTATAACAATGGGACTAGTTTGAACAATTGTAATGTACAACACAAAGACTAAAGTCCTAATTAGGCACTATCTATGTTGAGGGGGGGAAAAAAATGAGAGAGAAAGCATGTATTAATTAGTTCTTAAGATGTCTGTCTCCCAAATTTTTGGCAAATTTATATAGCCATACTTGTTGAGGTTTGGGGAATGTTTCAAGGCTTCTGTTGATTCCAAGAACAATCTCTCTGACTTATGACTTTTGTTTTTTTCCAATTGATCCTGTGTGCAAGGGTATCCAAGGCATGGTCTGCTAGACCCACATTGCCATAGTAATGGTGCCAGATGTATTTTTTTATGTTCACTGAGGTGGATGTCTACAGTTCTTCCTGTCTGACCATAAGCTTGATTGCACATACAGGGTGCTTCATAGACTCCTGGATGTGATCAAGTAGAGATTCTGTCCTTGAGTGAATAGATGAGAGTTGCCAATTTGACATATGGTTTAAATACAGTAAGTAGTTGATGTTTAATTCAGCACTCTGGATATCTTTTTGGATGTGCCATGAACGTATGGAATGGTGACAGTTTCGTTGTAATCTTTTGTGGTAGATAGTGAGGAGGGAGGGATTTCTGGGGAGCATTTAGTATTTTGTCTATCTTGTCTAAAATTAGTCGGCATGTATGATGAACACATAATAATAATAATAATTATTATTATTATACATACCTCCATGGAATCAAAAGACTCATCGTGGGAGGTCCCTCCTAGGAAACACAAAGTCTATCATACCACTCCTTGAACTCATTGACCATTCTTGCTCTCACCACTCTATCAGGCAATGCATTCCATGGTCCACCCTCCATGCAAAGAAACCACTCCTCACTTAAAAGTCTCAATCATATCATCTCTCCTTCTATCTACCAAACTCTGCAGTCCACACTTCCTCAGCCGATCCTCATAACTAACATTGTACAGACCTGAAATGATCTTTATTATCTACCTTTGTACTCTTTCCACAGTTAATTTATCTCCTTCAAATCCTGGGGACCAAATTTGAGAACAAACAGTCTAAGTGTGGTCTGATCAGAGTCTTATACAATGGTTTGATAACCCTTTTATCTCTGCAGATCAGTGTCCTCATTATTGCAGCAATCCTCTGTGTTACCTTCACCACCTTTGCAATATGTCCCCTAAATTTCAGGTTTCTATCAATCATCAACCCCAGATCTCTTCTTTCATTTGCCCATCTGTCTAGTTTATTCAAATCCACTTGCAGGGCTACCACATCTGCACTATTATTAATAACCTTTCCCAGCTTCACATCTTCTGCAAACAATTGAATATCCCCCCTGCAATCCACTGACAATGTCATTGATATAAAGGTTAAACAATATAGGTCCCAGTACTGAGCCCCATGGGACCCCCTTGTAACCTTCTACCTTCTTAAAACTGCCCCACTATACACAACTCTCTGATACCTATTGGACAGCCAATCCTGAATCCAGTGACCAACCTGACATCAAAACCCACGTGCTGCAACTTAAATATCAGCTTATCATGTGGCACCCTGTCAAATGCCTTCACTAAATCCAAGAAAATGACAGTATATGCCTTTCCCTCATCTACTGCTCTTGTAACTTTATTATTAAAGGCTAGCATATTACTAAAACAAGAGTGCCCCTTAACAAATCCATGTTGACTCTCACAGATAACATTACCCTCATCTGCTCAATGCTGTATATGGTCTCTCACTAATTTAAGGAGACAGGTGAAGAGCAGATGCATGAAGAATATAAGACACAGGCCAGGAGAGTGACTAGTATGGTAAGGAAGGCGAAACTGAAATATGAGAAGAGATTGGCCCTAAGATCTAAAGAAAATCCTAGGGAATTTTTTTATCTATGTAGCCAGTAGGAGGAGAAATGATTGTGGAAGAATGATATTGTGGGATAAAAATGGGAATAGAGTGACTGATGCAGAGGACATAGTGGAATTGTTCAATGAACACTTTATTGGAGTATTTCATCCTGGAGGAGTAAATTTTAATACTAGAGGGTCCGGGCAGGTTCGAGGTTTAGAGGTGCAGGAGGAGAGTGTTTTCCAAATACTGAGTACTATGGATGTCAGTAAAGCTGTGGGACTGGATAATATTTCACCATAAGTTTTGAGAGAATGTGCTAAAGAACTGACAGCTTCTTTGACCTGGCTTTTCAATGGGAAAGGCTTTTACATAAGCCTTTCTACACATTTGTATGTCTTCCAGATCACCTGTTTAACTCCCTGGCCTAATTATGTATATTTTGTTTTACTGGCTTTAATCTCACACCAGGACTGCTTTCCATTCTTCCCTCCATCCTATCTTTTCTATTATCCCTGAAAATACTAAACCCATCACATTCTATCCCTGTAACTATATACATCATCTGCTGTTAGCCAAGTCTCACTAATGCCTAACGTTTGGTGAGGATGCACTAAACAATGCCAAAAACTCCTCCTTGTTCCTGATACTTCTGCATTATTATATTGAAACCATTGTGGAATCTATTTAGGCCCCTACCTACCTTTACTTACTGAAATGACTAGCCTATTCATTATTTTTACTTGAGAGAAGAGATTCAGCACTTGGTCATTCTCACACTCACTCGCCTCATGTGAAGCAAGTGAGTGCTTCACTCACTTCACACAAACTCACCTGCTTTTATCCTCTTAAGTTTTTCTGGGTTTGCACTGAATTTGAACAAAGCTCTCTCCAGACACCTAATACCAAAATCATTTAGATGCAATCCATTAGCGTTATACAATTCCTTCTTTCTGTCAAATACAGACCACAGATCAACAAATTCTACATCATTCTTTCTGCACAACCGACATATAAGCTCATTAGCTAGAAACACCCTCCTCTTCAGTTTGTCTTTATCATAGGAGACTTACAATCTTCACCTTCTCACTCTTCAGTTTTGCCTCTTCCAATTCCTTTACATCCTCCTTCAAAGAATACGTCTCATCTCTCAAATCATTTGTACCAACCAAGACAATCAGTTCCTTTGCCTCCTTATCTTTTTGCTCTGGATGGCGTGACTAATGTCGTGAATTTTTGCACCAGGGAAACACGATTTTGTCGCGCTTTCGTTAAGTACTTCCCTGATTACTGAGTCTCCATACATAATTTTCTTCTTAACTTGTTTTTCTTTTTTGTTCATCCAGTCTTTATCACTACTTTGGACTGCTTGCTTCTTTCTCTTAGCCCTGCTAGTCTTTAGCAGCTTCTGCAATTTTTCAATTTTGCACTTTGTCCTGTGAAGGATAACATTCAAGCACGCTATTTCTTTATTTATCTCCATTTTGTTCTCCTTTATTTCCATGCCACACATTTCACATTAATTTCAACATTTCCATCTTACCATCGATATTGTCCACTCTACTAATATTTACTGCATTCTGGTCACCTAATAGGCACTCACTCACTTTTGAGATATTTAATACATGCTGTTTCTCCAGTTTCAATTTCCTTCCAGATATCCTTTAATTTCCATGACAAATACATTTCACACACACTTCACTACACAAAATCTTGCAAATTCAAATTGCCCCGCAACATGGTCTTTGCAGTTATTATTGTACCATGCATTGGGGCCATGCCCACTATATCATATTTAAAGAAAAAAATACAAGGCTTTCTTACAAACTAAATAACCCAGTCAATAACACAACTGTTTAAAACAATAATATTATCCACTAAAATATGAAAAAGTTACTTATCCTTCTGGAACACTAATAATCTCTCTGCACACACAATATGTCACCTGATGGCAATTAAAATGTATGCATGGCAAAATGTGAAAGATGGGTTTGTGGAGAGACTAAACAGGAGACAACAGAAGGTATGGATTTATAGAAAGTATGATATTTTGGTAGACTATGAGTTATCAGCAAATGCGAAACAACTGAAGGAATAAAAGTTAGCATAAATGTGGGTGCAAAAGATAGTGTGAATAATAGAATAAAAACTAGCGTGATTGAGACAGTGAAAGAAAGCAAGTGAAAGAAAGTAGGAACGATGAATCAGAAGAAAGGTATGGCAGAATGAGAAGGAATAATACTACAGGAATGACAGAGAGTGAAATCACCAAAATGCAAGATTTCAAGAAAGAGCTGCTCAAAATGAAAAGATGAATATGTGGAGTGATATTACACATTTAGAGGAAATAAATGAAGGAGTACAAAATGAAATAATGAATGAAAAAAAAAAAAAAAGAGCTGCCTAATTAATGCCTCAAGAATAGCAGTGAATAGGGATTCCATTATCGGAGGATTGGTTAATAAGTCTGCTTACCAAGAAGGAAAATAAGCAAAATAATTCATCCTTTAGATATGAAGAGGAAACAAGCAAAATAATTAGTGGTGGTTGTGTGAACAAATGATTTAGTTGGACATAAGGAAAATGCAAATATCAGGGGATTATTGAGGAGAGTGAAAGATAACAGTATAGTGAGAAAGGATGTTAGTGTGTTGCCAAGGCGTGACACAATGATGAGTTGAGACGAAGAGTGAGAATCATGAATGGTATGCTGGTAGAACTGTGTGAGAAGAAGAAGAGAATGTAGTTTGTAGATCAGGCATGTATTTGAGGGAAGAATGGAATTACATTACACTGTTTGGTTGTAGCAGGATAGTTTGCAACTGTAAGGGACCTGGTATACTCCTGGTCAGTGCTTCCCAAACTGTGGGCCGCGGCCCCCTTGGGGGCCGTGAAATATAATAAAAACAAATTTAAAACAATTTAAGACTAAGTGTGCCATGTCAAATATGTATGCAAGATGTTAAAAATGAAATATTGTATTTGATTTTTGCAATATTTGCTGTGTATGTTTTGTATTGAATATAAATATAATAAATATTATAATAATATATGTCTGTATCATGAATTTGTTTTTCGATGGGGGGGGGGGCGTGAAATCTTTTAATTTTTCCAAAGGGGCCTTTACATCCATAAGTTTGGGAAGCACTGGTCTAGGGGATGTGGCTAGTCTTTGGTGGAGTGGATAAGAGATGCCTACTAGGAGTATACCAGATCCCTTGCAGTTGCAAACTGTCCTACTATGGCTAAACAGGCAGGACAGCCAATATCAGGATATCCTCACACAAGGACTAGTTCCACCAATACAGCCACTCAAGACTTGCTGACCATGCTTTCGACACCCACCACATGATATGCTGGAAGAAGGCCATTGTATTACACCACTGCAAGTAGAAGCATGAAAGACTATTCTTCGAATCTGCCTCAGCTCTGAAAAACTTTCCAAACCTCAACAAATTTGGGTGCATGAAATTGCCCCTTTCTTCAGCCTCATTTGCCCCAGTGTTAGTGCTTGCATGCACATATCATTGTTTTTTGTGATCCCTGATGATGGAAATGTAAAATTGCCAAAATATAGGAAGGCATTAATTAAAGTTTTTTTTATAATTAATATTCTAGTAGTGTATGTTGTAATTTCCTGAAAAATTAAAAGCTATGTGTAACCAACGTACAAGCTTATCTACAAGAATTAAATTCATCATTAATGCAGGCTATTTTACATGGTGTAATAAGTTGTTCACACAGATCAAAGGAACTGCAATGGGCAGTCCTATATCACAGCCTTAGCTGATTATTTTATGGAGCAGTTACACAAACAACTCATTCACACTATATTTCTCAACCCGACACATGATTACTTGATTACATATGATTAATTGGTTTCAACAATATGAATGGGTCACTTTTCTAAGTCTAAAAATATCAACATTAACTGTTTGCATAAATGAATTTATTATTGGGGTGACAAAAATTAGAGGAGATAATTATTAGATATAGGGTGAAGATTCATGGAGAGATGAATGCCAGTGGTATCCCAAGTCGACTGGTATAAGACAAGACATTAGAAAGCCTTGGTCATTGAAGCAACGGAAATTAAGCACCTCCGTAGCGCAATTGGAAGAACGACGGTACATTGCGTCCTTCGATTGGAATAAGCCTAAGTTCGATTCTCGTCACGACGGGATGAATCTTTATCTGGATGATTTTCAATCGAATGTGAGTTAGCCAATCTCATACGGAGATAGCAGGGTTTTTTCTCCCGGAAACTCGGGTTTTTCATCCCGCACACAGACAAATCAGCCCTTCAGAACACACGCAATTTACAGACATAGAATACTAGTTGTAGTGGTGGTGGGCAGTAGATGGCATTGATGGAGATGATTCGTAGTAGAGGTTTGGTGTGGTGGTTGAGACAGTTGTAGGCATCCTCCTGCGATGAGTCTTCGGACTCCTTTGGAGGTGTCAGGAATAATAATAATAATAATAATAATATTGCTTGTCGGATTATATTAAAAGTACTTCAGTGATGATTTATAAATGTGTGTTAGATATTGAATATTTAGAAGTGTTTTGGGTAAATTGACTACCTTGTGGTGAGATTGGCATTTAATAGTAATCTAAAAGATGGAAATCCAGAAAATTTGTTTAAACGGAACAATTACTAGACCAATGTATTAGCCACCTTTTAATGGTTACTTTCGAATGAAGTCCTGGTAGATGTGATATTAATGTGCGAGCGATTGAGTTTAAAGGCTCACAAAATGGTGCTATTTGCATGTAGTCCTTTCTTTCAGAGCTTAATTAGAAATATTCTTGTAAACATTCTAGTATTATCCTCAATTACATGAAATACACTAACCTGAAAACAATTGTTGACCTTCATGTACAGTGGAAGGATTAGAAGACATCACAGGGGAAGAATGTGGTGATTTGGTTATATTTTGTGTTATATTTCATGTGGCGAAAGAAGTAGAGTGTGTAAAGAGGATGCCCATTTCAGATAAGTTTTTTTGAAATAATTAAAAATATATAAGTGTGTGTTCATAAGTAAGAGTTGCTGTAAAGGTTGTGCACTTGTAGCGTTATTAGTGTGTGGGATATTTTGTTTAAATTTATTTACAAATTTGTTGATATTAGCATAGCATAGTAACTGGGAAAGGAAAGATGGGGATGGCTTTGTCCATGCAGGAATTTAACTTTGACTTCAGTCGTTTGGTGAAATGTGAGGAGTGCTATATGTACTCATTTGATTACATTGATAAATTGTGGATATTTAAGGCGGATAGAAGGAGGGTGTGTGTGAAGTGTGAGCTGAATTAGGACTTGAGTGCTAATATTTTGATGACAGAAAGTGTTAGTAGCGAGAATGCCACAAGGAGAATGAGTGCTTGTCTGATAGAGAAGGATGGTGTAAAATAGCAATGGAAAATTGTTAAAAAAGTTTTGAAAACTTTTTTAACAATTTTCCATTGTTAAAAAAGTTTCCATTCTGAAAAAGTTAATCAATGGTAAGAAAGACGAAAGTGATGCAAATGTGGCAGAAGTGTAACGCAAAGTTCGAAAGCTTGAAACATCAAAAGAATGAATGAGAGAAAAAGTGTGATGAAAGGTTCGAGAGTTCAAAAATTTGGAAGAATGAATGAGAGATGAAAGAGGCAAGAGATGAAATGGATGTGGAATGAAGTTAAGAAAATTTGAGAAAGTATGGGAGAGCGAAAATGATGAAAACAAATAATGTTGGCATAAAAGAGGTAATGAAAACCTGCGAGTGGCATTGTATGGTGATTCAATTATTAAAGGTGTGCTGGACAAGAGGATGCACAAGGTATGTTTACTGGAGTAGAATGAGTAGAGTGATTGAGGCATTGGATATCAGAAATAATCAAGCAAAAGAGTTGGTTGTTGTAATAGGCACAAATGACTTGACTGCAAACAAAGAGCACGTTAGATTGGATATCAGAAGGTTGTTGAGATGGATAAAAGAGAATAGTGTCATAGTAAGCATGTTGCCTAGGTATGACAGTAGTGAGATGAGGCAGAGAGCAAGGATTATGAATGATATGTTAGTGGAAATGTGTGAGGAGAAAGGAGTGCAGTTTGTGTGGAATAAGTTTAAAGGACGAAGTGAACTGTTGGAAGGTAGAGAAGCGAGTACAGAGAATGCATCTGATCAAGTGGAAAGTGAATGTAGAAGAGCAGAAGAGTAAGACAGAAGAGATTGAAGAGATGGTTATGAATAGAAGTGAGCAGAATGAGAGAACGTTTGTGCAAGACAGACAGGGAAACGAGGAGGCTCAGGATGGACAGGGGAACACAGTGTGAGAAAGATGGATGCTCCAAGAGGATGTGAATTCACGTGTAGACAGGAAAGGAAGGGGATCAAGAGGAAACAGTTGGATTTGAAGAGGATTCTAAAATGAATAAGAAGAAAGGGAAAAAACTTGACTCGAGCATGGAGAAATCACATCTAATGAGTGGCATCAGTGGAAAGCTATAGATCGAGGAATGAGCTGCTGTGTTTGTATACAAATGCCAGAAGTGTAAGAAACAAGGCAGATGAAATGGTTGCATTAATTGAGTCAGTTCACCCAAAAATTGTTCGAATAAGTGAAACAATGGCTGGATGAGGATGATATCCTGACAGAAATAGAGATGGAAGGGTGTGATGTGTTTTGTGAGGATAGAAAGGGTAAAAAGGGAAGGGGGGAGAATGCTCTAGATGATACAGAAAGAGCTATGTCCATACAAAGTAGAGATGCAAGAGGGAAATAGTGCCAGTGGTTTTGAGGCAGTACAGTGTGAGATTGTGAAATAGAGGTGAATAGAATGAAATAATTGATTGGATGTTGTTATAGACCTGGTAATGTGGATGGTAGTGACTATGCAATGTATAATCAAATTAGCCAAGCAAATAAGAAAAGGGTAATCATTATGGACAATTTTAATTATGGCAATATAGACTGGGATGATGAGATAGCAACTGGAAGTAAAGTGAATGAGTTTCTTGAGTTTTTGAGGGACAACGACCTTAGACAGTATGCAACAGAGAGCACACGAGGATTGAGGGTCTTGGATTTGATCATCTCATCAGAGGATGTAATTATAAATGAGGTGTCGAATCACCCACCAATTGGTGAGAGAGTGACCATGAAGTGATTACCTGAGTGGTGACCAACAGCGTGAAGACCTCTGTGAGAAAAGGGTATATGTGGAACAGGGGGGTGATTACGAAGAGCTCAGGAGACAGCTTGGGGATGTAGCATAGAATGAGGAGTTAGCTAGAAAAGAGATTAATATGCTTTGGAAGATATTCAAAAACTATCTAGTTTAACAAGGGTTAAATAAGGTAGATATGAAATGGATGAATAAAGAGATTAAGCATGCAATACAGAGAAAAAGGGCATTATGGAAGCAGTGTAAGAGAAGTGGTAATAACTAATTCCATGAAGATTACAAAGAGCAAGCAAGGTGGGTGACTTGGTTGGTAAGGGTAGCAAAAGTGAGGTATGAGCAGCAGTTAGCTAATGAAGCCAAAAATAATCCTAGGGAGTTCTTTCAATATGTAGACAGAAAAAAAAAAAGATTATGGAAGGATGATATTGATTGGAGGAAGTGGAGATACTTAAAGAGCAGTTCGTAAGGATCTTTCATTCTTGTGAATGTGACTTCATGGAGAGATTGAGAGCAGTTGATGATGGGAAGTAAAGACTGACTATAAGTGAGCAAGAGGTATTTTGGAAGTTGAGCAAACTAGATGTTAATAAATCTGTGGGGCTTGATAATATATCATCATGAATTCTGAAGGAATGTGCCAGGGAGTTGACATCTGTCTTGACATATTTTTTTAATATGAGTCTTGCACTGGGTCAAGTTCCTAAGGAGTGGAAGGAGGCATGACTGTGCTGCTTCATACGGGAAATGATAGAACTCAAGCATCAAATTATAGGCCTATCTGTGTGTCAGGTGTTGTGGTTAAGTTGTTGGAGAAATTGTGAGAACTAGGATTCAGAATTGGGTTGACAACAATGGTATTATCTTTGATGGACAGCATGGATTTGCTAAAGGGAGGTAATGTTTTAGTAATCTATTTACTTATTACAATAATGTGACAGCTTCCTTGGACAGAGGAGAGATTACTGCATGATAAGTTGATAGTCAAACTAGAGTGAACGGGGTTGGATATTAGATTAGTGAATTGGATCGGAGACTGGCTATCTGATAGGTATCAGCAAGTTGTGTATGAGGGAGCAATATCAAGGAAAGTCACTATTGTTGTACCTCAGGGGTCTGTTTTAGGACCATTACTGTTTAGCTTGTATGTTAATGATATTGGCAAAGATTTATTATTATTATTACATAGCACCTCCAGGGAGTCCAAAGACTCATCGAGGGAGGGCACCTACTTTACAACTCTCTGTCTCCACCAACTGCAACTATCTTTATCATCTACACTAACACCATCTACCACCGACTACCACCACTAGCATTTTCACAGACAATCATAAACATCAATGCTCACAGCGGGATTTGAACCCTCAGCTTTTTAGCTGGAGAGCAGATACGCTGACCACTCGGCCAAAAAAGGCCGACGATTTGGATGGAGATATTCAGTTATTTGCAAATGATGAAAAGTTAAGACGAACTATGAAGAGTAGAGAAGATGTTGTAGCCTTATAAGAAAACTTGAATAAATTGTGTGGTTGGGCATAGGAATAAGAATGTGAGTTCAATGTGGCAAAATGTAGGTTTTAAAATTTGGGAAACAAAGATGGGATGTAGAATTTATGCTTGGTGAGGATATATTGCCAGGGGTGGAAGAAATAAGAGATCTTGGGGTGATAGTGATTAAGGATCTGAAATTTAGGGGACACATCGCCAAAATTGTGAAGACAACACAAAGACTTCTGGGAATGATGCAGAGGACACTGACGTGTAGAAGTAGGGAGATTCTTGTTCCATTGTATAAGGCTTTGATTAGGCCACACATGGACTATTGTGCCCAAATTTGGTCACTTGGTTTTCAGAAGGACGAAGAGATGTCGGAAAGGGTCCAGAGGTGACTGACTAAGTTAGTTTCTGACCCCTGGAATGTTGAAAATGAGGAAAAATTGAGAAGATGCAATTTACAGAGTCTAGTGGATAGGAAGAAGGGGGGGGGGGTCACATGGTTAACAGATGTGATGTCTCGATAGGAATAGAAGTAGAAGGATATATTATTTTCCAGCAGGATAGGGGGTGGCAGGAACAGGGTAGAGGTGTATAAATTAAAGATACCAAGAAATTATACTCATGGTTTAATCCTTTATCCAATTGTAAGCAAATAAGTTTGTGCCTGAACTATTTTCAGGACTGGAGAAACTTGTACAAAGAAGCTAATGACGTCACATCACTTGCATTAGTATCCCATAATGGATAATGGATTAAACCAAGAATATAATTTCTTGGTATCTTTGATTTATAGAAGTATAACC
This sequence comes from Typopeltis vanoorti, assembly GCF_054136105.1. NCBI lineage: Eukaryota > Metazoa > Arthropoda > Arachnida > Uropygi > Thelyphonidae > Typopeltis > Typopeltis vanoorti. The sequence goes on along the minus strand of NC_143565.1, from coordinate 4,469,033 downwards.
AAGTGTAAAAACCTACAACAACAACTATCTGTAATCCAGAGTATTTTAATAATAAGATGTGACATCTTTTGGTTACTTGTATAGGAAAATATGTTTTCTGCATTACTTCAACATTAGTATCACCTCTGGGTCTGGCTCCCACTGATGAGACCTCAATAAAGGTCAAAACCAGTCTGGGTAGTGACTCTTCCCATAATGCATAGCATTATACATGTCTGCAAGGAGATGTGCTTTGCATTATGGGATACTAAGGCCAGCGATGTGAAGTCATTCGCTTCTTTGTACAAATTTCCCCAGCCCTGAAAATAGTTCAGGTGCAAAGTTGTTTGCTTACACTTGGATAAAGTATTAAACCATGAATATAATTTCTTGGTATCTTTAATGTATAGTATAACTAAGTGGAAAAACCTACAAGAGGAGTATTGCTTATGGTAGCTGATGAGATTGCACCCTCTAAGAATAGAGAGTCAGGAGGGATATAATGCACATAGCTTTGAGGGTGTGTGTGGTGTGAATTAGAGGTTGGCTGGACTACACTAGATATATAGTTGGATGTTGCTATAGGCCAGGGAATGTAGAAGGGGGAACGAACAGGAAATGTTTAGACAAATTGACTTGGTAAGTGGAAAGTGGATGTTCATTATGGATGATTTCAGTTATGGAAATATAGATTGGACAGAGGGAATAGCTTGTGGTATTAAGAAAACTCAAATTTTGGGGAGGGAATGCGAGGATCAAGAGTTTTTGGATTTGATTATAGTATCAGAAGATTTGAATATGACCAAAATGTCATATTTATCTCCACTTGGTGAAAGTGACCATGTAGTATTCATCTGAGAAGTGTACAAGAATGCAAAAGTCTTAAAGAAAAAGAAAATGGCATGGAATTATAAGGCAGGCAATTTTAATAGTCTTAGAAATCAACTTGGAGCAGTGCCATGGATGGAGGAATTAGAGGGTAAAGAGTTAGTGGTGAATGGAAGCTAGTTAAGGACCATTTGTTAAAAGTAGTAGCAAAGTGTATACCACACATGAAAAAAAATTAAAGAAATTGGGATAAAATGGATGATTACTGAGATTAAGAAAGAATTTAAGAGAAAAAAAGAGGTTATACAAAGTTCAATCAAGAAAGGTGACTAGTATAGTCAGGAAAGTAAAATTAGAATATGAGAAGAGGATGGCACTACATTCAAAGGACTAAGGAATTTTTTCATTATGTGGCTAGCAAAAGAAGGAATGATTGTAGATGAATAGTCTCGCTAGGTGGAAAAGGCGACCTAAAGACTAAGGCGAATGATATTGTAGAGCTGTTTAATGAGAGCTTTATTAGTGTTTCATTCTGGGGATGTGAGTCTTATTCCAAAGAGGGTGGTGAGGGTTGATGAATTAGAAGTAAGTGAATGTATTTACAATAATAAGTACTCTGGATGTGAACAAGGCTGTGTCAACTAGATGAAATTTCACCATGCGTCTTAAGGCAGTGTGCTAAAGAACTAAAAGTTCCCTTGTTCTTGGCTATTTAACAAAAGCCTTGCAACCAGAAAGGTCCCTGGGGAGTGAAAGGAGCGTAAGACAGCGCCCCCCCCCCCTTATGTAGTGGCGCTGTCTTATGCTCCTTTAGAATGCAGGCATCAATTTATAGACCAGTTTGTTACTTTTGTGGTTGTTTAAGTATCAGAATAATTAATTGGTAAGAGCTCGTATACAAAACTGGGCAGATAAAAATAATATTATCTGTAATGATCAGCATGGATTTGTTGAGGAGCATTCTTGTTTCAGTAATCTTGTTAACTTCTATGAGAAAATAACAAAAGTGGTTGATGAGTGAAATGCATGCACTGTAATTTTTTTAGATTTTGCAAATGCATTTGATACAGTACTACATGATAAACTGATATTTAAGCTGCAATGTATGGGTTTGGATATTAAGTTGGTGCAGTGGATGGGCAACTGGTGTCTGATAGATATCAAAAGTTTGTATATAGAGGAGCAAAATTGAAGGAAAAAATGAAAGTTACTAGTGGAGTTCCATAGAGCTCTGTACTGGGACCACTACTTTTCAACCTTTATATCAATGATATTGTCACTGAAATGTAATGAGATATTCAGCTGCTTGTGGGTGACGTGAAGCTGGGGAAGGTTATTAAGAGTAGTGCTGATGTAGTGACTCTTCAGGATGATCTGAATAAGCTGGAAACATAGGCAGATGAATAGGAGATGCTAGTTTAATGTTGCTAAATCTAAGGTTTTGAATTTTGGGAACTGCAAATGGGATACTGTATAATCTATATGTGGAAGTATGATGGAGGAAGATGAGGAAGCACGAGATCTCAGGGTTATGGTGGATCAAAATTTAAGGGACACATTACAAAGATGATTAAGACTACTCAGAGTATTGCTGCAATATTAAGATGAACAATAACCAGCAGAGATAAAATAGTAGTGATTCTATTGTATAAGGCTCTCATCAGACCACATCTGGACTATTGTGCTCAAATCTAGTTACCAGGATTTAGAAGAGATGAAGATACTTTGGAGAGGGTGCAGAGGAAGTTGACAAAAATGATTACACTGTGGAATGTTAGCTATAAGGACAGATTGAAGTTATCTGCAAAGTTTGGCTGAAAGAAGGCGAAGGGATGATATGATTGAGGCGTTTAAGCTCTTAAGAGGTATTTATCACATGGATACAAGAGAGATTTTTCAGATAGGGGAAAATAAAGAAGTGTGTGTGTGTGTTAGGGATGAGGACTAGAGGCCATTCCTGGAAACAAAGAAGTGGTGAATAAGAGGATAAGAAGTAATTTTTTTTTTCTTTTTTTATGTGGAGAGTGGTGGGTAAGTGGAATGCATTGCCTATATATGTTGTGAATGCTGAGTGTGACATGAGTTTAAGCTTCAGTGTGACAGATATGTTACAGGCAGGAGAGACTTTCTGTAAATCTGTGGACTTTTGTAATATATGTATACTTATTTCACATTGTAATGTAATATAATGCATATTTCTTATATAATGCATGTAGTTGTTAATGGTATAAACCTTTCTCTCTCCCTCTCTCAATGAGTTTTTGATTCCAGGGAAATTGATGTAATAATAATGCAAAGCACCCATTCTTAAAGACATGTACGATACTATGCAGAAGTCATATATTACCCATATACAAGTAGTCAAAATGAGTCACATATTATTATTATTATCATCACACCTTATTTAGTTATACCAGTGGTTCTCAACCTTTTATGCTTCACACACCCCTGAAAGTGTGTATGTAACTGGCGTACCCCTTATATATATATAGATAAAACTATAGTTATAGTATAAGGGGGACCGGAAAGTAATAAATTATTTTTAATAGGTCCTTTTTAGCCGATTGTTTTTTCTTAAATAACACATAAATTATTAAATTTGATTTTTATTTAATATTAGCATTACTTTTCTATTTAAAAAATCTGTTTTTTTTTTAATTTTAGATTATTATTTTTTAATATGGCAGACTTTAAAGTTGAAGAGCACCATTTACATCATTGTATGCTGTTTTTGTTTCACCAAGGAAAGAATGCTACTGAGACTACCAAAATCATTTGCTCAACTTATGGAGAGTACTGAAGGTTAACAAATGTCAGCGATGGTTTAGGAGATTTGCAGAAAATATTTTGATCTCTCTGATCATCCGTAATCTGGAAGACCTCTCACTCTAGATGACGATGCTCTTAAGACTCTCATTGAATCAGATCCAAAACAAACCATACAAGAATTAGCAGAGAAACTAAATTCATCATGGTCAACTGTCCAAGAGCACTTACATAAGAGTGGCAAGGTTCTTAAACAGGGTGTATGGGTACCGCATGAACTGTCAGAAAACAATAAAGCACAGAGACGGGTGATTTGCAATTCATTGTTGACCAGACAACAAAATGACCCCTTTTTGACGATGCTCTTAAGACTCTCATTGAATCAGATCCAAAACAAACCATACAAGAATTAGCAGAGAAACTAAATTCATCATGGTCAACTGTCCAAGAGCACTTACATAAGAGTGGCAAGGTTCTTAAACAGGGTGTATGGGTACCGCATGAACTGTCAGAAAACAATAAAGCACAGAGACGGGTGATTTGCAATTCATTGTTGACCAGACAACAAAATGACCCCTTTTTGGAACGAGTCGTAACTGGTGACGAAAAATGGGTGCTGTATAAGAATAATAAACACAAAAATCATTGGCTTTCTCCAAATCAAACTCCAATTCCAACACCTAAAGATGGACTTCATCCACAAAAAGTTCTGTTGTGCATTTGGTGAGTTATTCATGGAATTATTCATTACGAACTCAAGGAACAAGGTAAGACTATCACAGTAGCCATCTACTGTGAACAATTAGAGCGACTACATCAAGCATTGTTAATCAAACGTCCTGCACTTGTCAATCGCAAAGGGGTAATTCTGCAGCAAGATAATGCAAAACCACATTCTGCAAGAATGACTCAAGAAAAAATTAGGCAGTTAGGATGGGAACTTCTACCACATCCTCCATATTCGCCAGATATTGCCCCTAGTCCCTATCACTTATTCAGGTCCTTAGAACACAGCATAAGAAATAAAACCTTCCATTCGCAAGATGATATCCAAAGGAGTTTGATATCATTTTTTACATCCAAAGAAAAAACTTTTTTCAAAAAAGGAATTTTAAACTTAGTAGATCGTTGGAATAAGGTTATAATTAACAATGGTGATTATAGAATTGAATAATATTAATTTGTTCTTTAATAAAATTTATATTAAAAATGTAGTTCAAAAAATTGATTACTTTCCAGTCCCCCTTATATAACAATGGGAATAAAAAAAAACATATATATATATATATACATATGTGTATTACTAAAACCTTGGTATTTAGGGTCTAGCTACTCACTGAGGAGACCTCAAAAAAGGCTGAAACCGGTCTGGGTAGTGACCCCAGCCATAATGTATTGCAGTATACATCTTCTAGTAAGATGTGCTTTACATTATGGGAAATACTAACAACAGTGATCAGAGCTTTACCCACCTTTACAATGAGTTGCCCTGGTGTTGTACCATCTTTAGACTTGAACTATGTTTCAGGTGCAAACTTAACTGTTTGCTTATTTGGGATTAGGAGTTAAATAACCAAGCTTATAAAATTACTTGGTAACCCTAATATATATATATATATACATGCAATAAATTTAGTTTAATCCTTTATCCAAGTGTGAGCAAACAAAGTTTGCGCCTGAAGTATCTTCAGGACTAGGGTAAGGTGGTACAACACCAGAGCAACTCGTTGCAAAGGTGGAGCAAGATACCAACACTCCTGTCTCAGTATCTCCTATAATGCAAAACACATCTCCTTGCGGATATGTCTAATGTTATGCATTAAGGGAAGGGCCACTACCCAGACTAGTTTCGACCTTTATTGAGGTCTCTTCAGTGGGAGCCTCTAAGGCTCCCACTGAAGAGACCTCTCTTCTAAATTTATTATACTCTAACCAAGTGAAAAATAAACTTTCAACATCTTTCTCTAAATCCAGAGTAATTTATTAAAAAAAAAAGAAAAAAGGGTGACACACCATTTGGCAACTCCGATAGGTAGAGATGACCTGCTAATGCTTCTGCCTGGTATCTCAACTTGGGCCTGGCTCCCACTGAAGAGACCTCAATAAAGGTTGAAACTAGTCTGGGTAGTGGCCCTTCCCTTAATGCATAACATTAAACATATCCGCAACGAGATGTGTTTTGCATTATAGGAGATACTGAGACAGGAGTGTTGGTATCTTGCTCCACCTTTGCAACGAGTTGCCCTGGTGTTGTACCACCTTACCCTAGTCCTGAAGATATGAAGATACTTCAGGCGCAAACTTTGTTTGCTCACACTTGGATAAAGGATTAAACTAAATTTATTATACTCTAACCAAGTGAAAAATAAACTTTCATATATACATGCACATTAAGTTTTGTATTCATAAATTACATATATCAATAAACACAAAGAGTGACACAAACAATTTAACAAATCTTATAAAATTATAAACATTTTACTGGGTAATCAGAGATATGGTTACACTTATACAGTTCATCTTGCTAAGATAGAGTTGCAAGTCATCATCAACATCCAGCCTGTTCCTATATTTATTTTTTAAAGCAGTTAAAGATGAAAAACCAGTTTCACACAAACAAGTTTTGAAAGGTATAGTTCGCCCACCGATTTGAGGTCCTTCGACACTTCTGCGCATGTCAGAAAAAGGAGAATCCATTCCGATAATAGGGTAATCAATCTGTCTTCTGGGATGTAATAATAAACAAACTGAGTTTGTTTATTATTACAGGTCGGAAAATTTAGCTTTTCTTTTACGAACATTGCTGTTTTTAAAGTGTAACTATTTTGCTTGTATAACAGTTGGAAAAATGTACGTAGAGTGTTATAATACGTGCAAATACTGCGTTCTACATAAAACAATGTCACTTCGCTCCATGATAAGTTTCCTTTTATTCTGGGACTTTTTAAAACAAAATTCGATTTCATGAAGTATTTTCCTTAAAGTTTCTCATTTCCAAGGAATATTAATTTTTTCTTTAAGCACAGGAATCAATTTCGGAACAGTTGGCACTCTTTTCTCGACCACGTAAAATTCGTGAATAGCTCTTCTTATAACGTCTACATCAAAATCATTCAAAGCTACGGTTTCGATGGTTTTCTTTCTCTGGCGCTTTTTTTTAGGAGATTTAAATTTTGGCTTACCTTCACCTTTTGATTCCCTACGAATTCTTTTAAACAGTCGACCCCGATACGCCCGCAATTGCACTTGCACGTTTTATGACTTGAGAAAGAGGAACAAGAAGACGGCCTTCTGCGATTCTTTTTCGCAGAATGTCAGTACATTATTCAATATTCTTTTGCAAGAGCTACTGAAACGTGTAACAATAGAACTTGTTGACTGTACTGGATCCATCATACAAATTAATAATAAAAAAATAATGCAAAAAAGAGAACAACAAAAATCAAGCTAGTGCTAGTACAGCGACAGACAAGAAAGCATGTGATTTCGCATGTTGGCGACCAATTCGTACATCCTTCATTTCTTTCTCCCCTTCAGCATGAATCGACTATTCTTGGCACCAAGCCAAGAAGGGATCTTGAAATGGTGGGCGAACTATAACAAATATTTGACTCCAATTTTTGACAGTCAGATATTCCTCCTCCATTCCAATCCAAAAACTAATCAATGGCTTTTTGGAATGAATAATTTTTAAACTACTGTCACAAGATATCTCAATCAACTCTTCTTTATTGGAAATGTGTATGTAACTGAACAATGGAAGCTTACATTTTCCCAAGTCAAATGTAAAGGAATCTCAATTCCATTCTTGCATTTCATCAGGGGGGGGGGGGAATGAAAAATACTGCCTTGTAAGAGTTTCAAGAGTACTTAAGTGAACGATTATTTGGTGATTGACTGATGTCTTCAAAAACTGCAATCGTTTGCTCTCATTTTCTTTAAGAAATGAATCTAGTTGCTGAAATTGGTCACAGCTGTCTTTTTAATTCTGGTTTCCCAGAGATAAATTTTTTTACCATGGCCTCTGTTTTCTTCTCAGAATAGAACACAACAACGTTGTTGGTTTGCCATGATGAATTCAAAATATTCATTTTTTAAAAAATATCAGCTAAATATGCTAACTGTAGAAGTCATTCTAAGTTTTGTATTCTCAAAGAAAGTTGAAATTCGTGGCCATGAAAAAAAAGGGGTATACTTCACTGTGGAGTTCAAATAAATGACAAAGAACATTTCCTCGTGACAACCAATGTAATTCTGTTGTGAAGCAGCAATGTCTTATGAAGGCTACCCATTTCCTCAGAGATAATTGAAAAAAGTCGAAACTTCAATGGTGAGGTTTTGAGGAAATTAATCATTTGTACACTTTCATCCAGAACTCTTTTTAAATCATCAGGGATAAATTCAGCTATCACCACTTCACAGTGAAGACAATGGGTGAACTTATATTCTGGTGCAACTTGTTTCACATTAAAAATATCCTTACCCATAGTAGAAGTTTTGAGAGGCTTACAAAATAAAATATCTTCAAATATTGCATACTGGAATTTTCCACGCACAAAAACAAGTAATTGAGCTAGCTCAACTACGTCTGTCGACTCATCCACTTGAATGGCAAACCACAGGCTACATTGAATAGCTTGAATGAGTTGGTCCTTAATATTACAGGCCATATCATTAATTCTCCTGGAAACTGTGTTGTTTGACAAAGGAATGGTTCTGACAAGGTTTGCCTCTTTTTGACCAAACATAAAAGAAGCTATTTCTTCTTCTGCTGGAAGAATGAGTGACTAGCCTATTATGTGAGCCTTTCCAACTTTGGCAATTTGAAGGCTTACTTTGTAAGATGCTTTCATTTTATTCTACACCAGAAAAATGCTTAATTATGGTTGTTTTTTTTTGCTACTTGAGTAGTCTTCCAAAAGATGTTCAAAATAGCTTAAGTGCTTATTTTTTAAATGCTTTGTTTCGTTTCAAAGTGTTGCTGTAAAAGAGACGGTTTCATAGAATTTCTGACAGGACTTCAGAGCAAACAACGCACCATGGATCTGGTTCTACTAAATTTCCTGTCCATGTAAAGCTAAATGGTAAATATAATTCATGATATTTACATTTTTTAATTTTTTATCACTTGATTGTTTAACATTTAATGTTCTTTTAGTTACTGCTGAATCCACCTTTTTACTCACATGGGATGATGACATAGATGTAGAAGCAATCGGCTGCGGCTCCATATTACTTTCTTCTTGATTATCCATTTATCCATGTTTCAAGCCACTTTAGAAAAACGTTCATTTAACTGAACATTAAAAATAATTTTAAGCACAGCAAGTGAAATAAATCACAACAAATACACAGAGCAGTAAAAAGGCACATTCACTCACTTAGAATGGATGTTTTGACTGGACAATCAGCTGTTCGGGTAGGTTCAGCTTTCAGGTAAGGAAGGGGAGGGAGGATTGACAAACATATATAGACATGAACTATAGTGGTGCACTTCATCACTCAGTTTTCAGAAATTAATCAGTATCAGTGTTGCCAGTTTAGTGACTTTGTTACTAGATCTAGCGACTTTTGAGCTCTCAAGGCATCCCCCCCAAAAAAAATTTTTACCACGTACCTCCAAGGGGTATGTGTACCCCACATTGAGAACCTCCACGTTATGCTATAAATTAAAGATCCCAAGAACATTCAAGAACATTGAAACATTAGAAGATTGGAATATTGGATCACATTCCTTTTCTTCTAAAGCCACGCTACTTAAAACCATAACTTTCCCAGCTTAGTCGTACATAATACACATTACAGATATTACAGAAGCTGGAGAAAAGCAATTATATAGGAAGCTGTGCAATTTTTTTGGTCCAGCCAAGCAGTTAAAAAGGAATTTCTTCAACTACCAAAGATGCATGGAGGCTTTGGGCTTCCAGTCTTACAATTCTGGTATTTAAGAAATACAATTTCACAAATCAATAAAATGTTGCACACAAATCACACATGTGCAGACCTTCTCCAGTACTACTTGGGTTTTCATCTTTCTCTGTTTGGAGTAAATGATTATAAAGGTTCAAAAGCTGAGATCATTCCTGAATACTACAACATTATGTACTTAGCTCTAAGATTGTTACAACATTCTGGCATTGACACACTTTCCATTAATAAAAATAAAATTTGGTATAAAGAAATCATTAACCTCTTTTTTCACGAACTTCCACAGTTGGATACTGACAACACCACCTTGTATTCTAACTTACTGAAGTTACAAGGATACCCTAACAGGAGGGATCTTGCTTAGAGAATTGTACATGGTTGCCTTCCAATCAATACCATCAAATGGAGGAACTTTAACATCAGAGATCCAATCTGTGACATCTGTTACCAATTGGAAACAGTAGAACATGCATTCTACAGCTGCCCTCTTGCCCTGCATATTTGGAACAAATTATGTAATGTGTTGGGCATTCCATTACTTACAACAGAACAGGCTCTTTTTTTTTTTTTTTTTTTTTTTGCATGACCCACCTGTCAACAATGGGAAGAAATTTTGATTCTTATAATGAATGAATTAAAACACCATTTATAGAAGGTTAGAAAGAAATATGGATTTGAAAAACAACAATAAGAGATGCAAATGCTTTACAATATTGTATTGTGGAAATTTTATTGTTCAGTCAGACAATTTTTGTATTTAGAAAGAGACATTCTAGGAGATATCAAATTTTTGGCTAGGTGGCGTAGACCACCCACGTTATGCAAAATTCATCATTGGTAGATAAAATTCTGTCTATTTTTACTATGAAAGGTTTTTTAAAATGGTTTTTCCATCCTCTTAGTTCAATATCATCTTATGGTGTCAATTTCAAGGATGACAGGACAGCAACCCCAGACAGAGAAGGCCAACTCAAGGCAGTTAACTCAGATAACGCTAACTACCTGGGTATCAGCCATCTTTGCACTTGAGTTTCAACTGGTCTTTTGGTTGTTCATCTGCATATGACTGTAGAAAAAGGAAAACTGATAGTATTTGGTTATATGATGATATAAAAGAACTGACGCCTTTCTCTCTCTCTTTCTCATACTATCAATCTGTCTTTTCTTTCTCTTAATACTATCAGGATCTTGCACCCCACACTAACTACTCTAGGCCTATGATAAACACCCTTTACTTTTTTCATCACAATATAGGTCTGGCTTTCACTTATGGATCTGGCTCCATTGACAGCAGCTTGTTTAAAGGGAGGTAGAGAGGCTCTGCCTGGTGGCTGGGGTTATCCTCTCCTGGAGTGATGAGTTTAGTAGTGATCTTTTAGATCACCTAGAGTTTTTGGAGAGGTATCCTCACACTTTAGTATACCTCAATAAAGGTTGAAACCAGTCTAGGTAATGGCCCTTCCCATAATGCATAGTGTTAGACATGTCTGAAAGGATATGCACTTTGCATTATGGGATACTAAGGCAACTGGTGTGAAGTCATTAGCTCAATATATCAGTAGCCCAGTCGTGAAGATACTTGATGTAATCAAATGATGTGCAAACATCATTTGCTTACACTTGGATAAAGGATTAAACTAAGAATATAATTTCTTGCCATCTTTAATTTATAGCATAACCAAGTGAAAAAAACTTGCTGTATAACTATTATCATTACTGCTTTATCAAGTTCCAAATTGAGAGGACACAACTCTTCTGAATCAGAAGTAATATTCAGGATGACCTGGTAAATTTTTTACTGGCTTGCTTAAACAAAAAAATAAATAAATAAATAAAAATAATAAAAAGGTGGGCTAGCCCTTTGTTAGAATTATTCCCCCCCCCCCCTTCAAAAGTATAAACCAATTCCAATATCGGCAAATATTTCTGAATTTGCGTCGTTGCTTCTTCTTCTTCTTTGGGATGTTTAAGGGTCAAAGCTGTATAACTGAGAGGAGACCTCCACATACCCTTTAAAGGAATGCGGAGAACCGACCAGGGTTTCTGACCTAATGTCCAATCTTTACCTTCTCGTGGTGGACCCTGTTGGGTATCTATTTGGATACTGAACGAACGAGAATGAGCTGGCAATTTGGGATTTAGCCGACCAAATTGTATTCTTATTGGTTAAACCAAAATAAAAAAAAATGATGGTACAACATGACAAAATTTCATGACGGCTGGGGCGTCGCCCGGTTAAACAAGGCCCCCGTTGTTTTTGCCAGGGAACCAGGGCGAACAGCGAAAAGTCAGCTACTGGAACAAATCTGAAAACAAACCCCAACTCAACATCACTAGCGTTAAAGATCGGTACTATCAACGTTAGAAGCCTGAATGGCAAAGAAATGGAGCTAGCTGAGGAATTAGATAAGTACCAGATTGACATAATAGGGGTGACTGAAACAAAAAAGACCAAAACTGGTGAGATCTTTCTGAGCAATAAAAACAAAATGTTATATTCAGGCAATGATAATCGAGCAAAAGAAGGAGTAGCCATAGTATTCAACACAAAATACGAGGCTAATTTTCTTGAATGGCAGTCAGTCTCAAGTAGAGTAATGTGGGCAAATATGAGAATGGGGAACTGGACAATGAGACTTATTTGTGTCTATGGTCCCACAGAAGGTTCTACTAAGGTAGAAGTGGAGGAATTTTTTGAGGCTTTAGAAAAAGCAACTGACACAATGAAAAATGAAAAGTTGGTCCTTGTTGGGGATCTAAATAGCAGAATAGGAAATGATTGGGAGACATACAAAAATATTTTGGGAAAATTTGGAGAAAAGAGCAAAGCTAATAATAAGGACCAACTTTTCATTTTTCATTGTGTCAGTTGCTTTTTCTAAAGCCTCAAAAAATTCCTCCACTTCTACCAGATATCTGTTGGATTTCTGCTCAGGACATGGACTGGTTATTACTAACACCATGTTCCAACATAAAAATGTGCACAAATTTACATGGAGAGAAGAGGCTAGGAATAAGAAAAGCCTCATTGACTAAGTTATTGTTGATAGTGATATTTTCTCCCTGGTGCAGGACACCAGAGTGTACAGAGAATTTGAAATTGAAAGCGATCACTATTTAGTCTTGAGCAGGATAAAATTGAATTTCATATTGAAAAGAATAACATGTAAGAAAGTTTTAAAGCGAATAAAAGTTGAGCAGCACTCAGATGTGAACTGTAGACTAAAATACACAAAGATTATTGAAGAAAAAATGAAACAGTTTGAGAACAGGAATCAAACCCTGGAGATTCAGTGACAAACTCTGATTTGAAGAAAACATTGATTGATTCTGCCATAGAGGCATGTGGTGAGGTTGTCTGTAAGGATAAAAAAATCAGAACTCCCTGGTGGACACAAGAAGTTAAAGAGGCAGTGAAGGAAAAGACGAAAGCATATCAAAAGTTCCTGGCAAATAAGTCAGCTTGTGCTCTTAGAGAATATAGAGACAAATGCAAGAATGCTAAACACTGTGTAAAACTAGCTAAACAAAAGTCATGGGAGGACTTTGGCAAGAATATAGAAAGTAAATATCAAGAAGGTGGCAAAATATTCTGGAGGTTGTTGAAGAAGCTCAGGAATGGAGGAAAGAGTGCTGTAAAAGGAATTAGAGATGATAAAGATGACATGAAAACGGGAGAAAAAGATATCCTTGAAGTATGGAGTAATTACTTTGAAAAACTGCTAAATGAAACAAGCAGTGATGACAGCACAGTGGTAAAAAACACTGACCAGGCATGCAGTCAGGAATACATATCCATACTTAAAGTAGAAAAAGCCACCAAAGGCTTGAAATGTGGAAAGGCAGCAGGAGTAGATGATATTCGACTAGAAATGCTGAAGTATGGTGGTATAAGAGTTTTACAGTGGCTGCACTGCATAGTTCAGAAAGCCTGCTGGACAGAGGGACGAATTCGCGATGATTGGAGTAGAGCTCTCATAGTACCCATATATAAAAAAGGAAATAAAACTGAATGTGAGAATTACAGAGGTATTTCCCTACTGAGTGTTCCTGGCAAGATCTATGCAAGTATACTTGAGAAACGGTTGAGAAGAATTGGTGAAGAACAAGCTGGATTCAGGCCAAATAGAGGCTATCAGGATCAGATCTTCACTTTACGACAAATAGTTGAGAAAGCATGGGAATATAACAAAGATCTCTATTTAAGTTTTGTCGATTTGGAAAAGGCATATGACAAGGTGCCAAGAGAGAAGCTATTCAATATGCTGCAGTTATATGGTGTCAATGGGGCATTATATCAAGCAATACTTAGTTTTTATTTCAGTTGTAAGTCAGCAGTTAGAATTGAAGGAAGTACAGGAAGTTGGTTTAATGTTAAATCTGGTGTGAGACAAGGATGTATATTATCCCCTCTGTTATTCATTATCTATATGGATCACATTATGAAGTAAAGTGCTATTAAACATGATATCAGAATTGGAGATGTTAATGTCAGCTCTTTGCTTTATGCGGATGATGTTATAGTTCTCAATAAATCCGCTACAAGTCTGCAAGATTCTCTGACTAAATTAAATAACTGTAAATTAAATAAACTGTAATAGATATGGTATGAAGGTCAGCAATAATAAGACAAAGACAATGAAAATAGGCAGAATCATTGAAAATGTCAACTGTGTTGTGAATGGAGACCTGTGGAACAAGTAAAATATTTCAGCTACCTAGGCAAGATTTTTACTGAAGATGGTAAATTAAATATAGAAATAGACAACAGAATCAGCAAAGCTGGTATGGTAGGAAGTCAATTGAATAAATTCATATGGAATAAGAGAGAAATTAGTCGGAACACTAAGTTTGAACACCAAGACAGTGTTTAAACCAGTTTTAACTTATGGATCTGAGAGTTGGGTCAGAAGTAAAACACTTGACCAAAGACTAGAGACCACAGCTATGAGAGTCCTGAGAAAGATTAGAGGCGTGAACAGATGGCATCGATGGCAATATCATATTAAAAATGAGGATATTAGGAAAGAACTTGACATTGTCAGCATCCAGGAATGCGTTAGCAGAGCTAATCTCAGGTGGTATGGTCACTTAAACAGAATGGGCGAGGAAAGATTAGCAAAACAAGTGTTCTCTGCCAGGTTGGCAGCAAAACAACCCAGAGGAAGACCAAAATATAGGTGGATTGATACGGTACAAAGTGCTTTAGATGATAGAAATATAAGATCTGATAATGTTGGAGTCTTGACAAGTAACAGACTGATTTGGAGGAAAATTGTAGATAGGAAATTAATAATGATGTAATTTTTTTCATGTAGTACTATCATATCCTGTACACCCCTTGAGGGTACATGGCAGGAATTTGATGATGATGCTTCTTTTTGTTATGGTAAAAACCTCATTATATTCCCAACAATTCTAAAAAAAAAAAATCTTTGACAGATATCAAGCATGGGAATGCCATTACCTTAAGAAGAAGTGGCTAAGGTTAAATTATGCAGATGTTAGTTGAAAATAATACTCCTGTAAATCTGCTAGCAGATATAATCCTTACACAAGCTATTGAATAGAGAAGAGAGAAGGGAAAAGAGGCGCAAAGGGTGCCAAAAATAAGCATGTCCGGGGTAAATTTTCTTTAACACCAAATTATTATTATCACGTGATGTTTCCAAGGATTCCAAAGACTCATAGAGGGAGGGCACTACTCTCCATCTGCACCACTTAATCCACCAAATACAGTGAACTGACACTACCATCATCTACACCAATGACATCTACTGCCCACCACCACTAGTATTTTTTTTGTCTGTAAATTGTATAAATTTATCCTGAGTATTTGGGAGAAAAAAACCTGCTTCAATTGAAAAAAAACCTGCTTCAATCTCATCTTCAATTGAAAAAACTCATATGAGGATTCTTCTTGTCATGACAAGAATTGAAACTTAGACCTTTTCCAATCGAAGGGTGCAATGTACCGTTGTTCTTCCAATTTGGCTACGGAGGCCCTTCCAAGGTTATTACATAAAAAAATCTCACTAGCCATTGTGAATCAAAGGGTGTGTCACTCTACAGTTCATAACTATTGTTGGTTTAACAATCAGCTTGCAGTATGCTCAAAAATTTAACCATCAGCTCATGTGAGTTGGCTCTAGCATATCAATAGTAATACCTCACCTCTTCTTTCATCCTTTCTGTCTTTTCGAAAAATGCAATAACCATCACGTTCTATTCTGGTGTGTACATAATTATTTGTTAACCATATCTTGCTAACACCAATGGTTTGTGGACTGACTCACTGTATCAAGGCTTATGTATATAACAGGGTGGCAATTTTTTTTTACAAGAGATATGCATATACAATAGTATGCTTAGATTTGGAAAAGGTTTTTGATAGATTACCAGACCAAGTCGGTTACTAAACTGAAGCAGATAAAATCAGAAGGTAGATTAATGAGTTGGATAGGCAACTGCTCCCAGATAGGATTTGGTAAGTGATGTATGGAGTGGAGGGGGGGGGTTGCAGAATCCCAGAAGAGAAAAGCCATTAGTTGTGTGCCACAAGAATCTGTTTTGGGACAATTGTTATTTAATTTGTATATTAATGATACTGGGATGAGTTTAACTAGTAATATACAACTGTTTGCAGATGATGCAAACCTGAGGAGAGTGATGAGGAATCAAGCATATGTTGTGGTCTTATAGGAGGATGTGAATAGACTGCATGGATAGGCAAGTGTATGGAACTTTCAGTTCAATGTTGCGAAGTGTAAGGTTCTGAAATTTGGTAGGCAACAATGAGATGTAAAGTATACACTTGGTAGTGAATTTTGGAGGAAGTTGAGGAGACAAGAGACCTTGGAGTGGTAGTGGACAAGGATCTGAACTTTGGAAGTAACAATGCACAAGTAGTGAAGTCATCACTCAGATTATGGCAATGATACAGAGGACCTTAATGTGCAGAAATAGGGAGGTTCTAGTTCCACTGTATAAGACTTCAATCAGGCCTCGTATAGATTATTGTACACAGATTTGTTCCCCTGGTTTTCACGGTGATGAGGATATACTGGAAAGGATTCAAAGAAGACTGATTAAGGTGGCAACTGATCTTTGGGATGTGGGATATGAGGACAGATTGAGAGAATGCAATTTGCAAAGCCTTGTGAAAAGGAGGAAGAGAGGGATATGATTGAGACATTTAAGTTGGTAAAGGTTTGTTACTGGGTTAATGAGGAAGAAATTTTTCACAGAATGAGAGAAGGGGATAGAACAAGGGGACATCCCTGGAAGGTGAATAAGCAGGAACATAAAGAGCAAGTTCTTTGTATGAAAAGTGATTGGAATGCATTATCTGACATTGTGGTGAATGCAAATACATTGAATGAGTTTAAAGCACAGTTTGATGGGCTTTGTACGTAACAGTGTGTACCCATCACAGTGAATCTTTTGACTCCATGGATGCCTGGTGTTAATAATAATAATTACGTTCTTTCTTATCTGTTTTTTTACAGTATCTCTCTGATCACTGCCCATCAGCTCCATATAATGCACCAAATGCATGTAGCATACCTCATGACTAAAATCAATATTAACTCATGGACAGATAAAGATGCTACTATTTTGCTTTTGTTTAAAGGCACTGTATGCAAATAAGTCCACATACACACACTACAAGTGGAGTGAGTACCATCCCTAGATGAGTCCTTGAACTTCTTGGAAGTGTCACATAGTAAAATAATAACTTCTACAGTAATGCTGACAAATAAAAACATCAAAATCCACAGTTAAATAGCCAAAAAAATTATCATGGTCCTATGGTTTATCATCATTCTGGATGATCTCGTGAATCTACGGAAAAATATTGGAATGATTCTGAGTAGTCTGGACTTGGCCAGTCTGGTTGAACATGTTGTGTTGAATGTTATCTCCTTAAAAGCATAGAGTCCTTTTAGAAAAGAAAACTATGGTTCTACACACAAACTGACCATGTTGTCTACCAAAAATATATCTCCATGGATATCACAGGAAGGTGGGGGTAGAAAAGAACAAATTTCTGGATATAGTCATCATCATCATCATGCGTATCAAGAATTTAGGCCTAGCATGGCCTGTTCCAGCCTTAGAAGTCATCGCTGAATCGTTTAAGAGGATGTCCTGGTTTTCTTTTTCCTAATGGCTTGTACTTTAAGGCTTGTTTTTGGTAATCTTTCTGTTTTCATTCTTTGAACATGTTCCATCCATTTATGTTTATATTTTTTAATTTTTTCTATTACTGGTTCTTGGTTTAATTCTTTCATAATTTCTTCATTTCTTTTGTGATCAAATAGAGTATACTTTGCAGTTTTTCTCATAAACTTCATTTCTGCTGTTATTAATCTTTATTTGTCTTGTTCAGATTTCCCTTCGATACATTAAGACTGGTAAGGCTAATATATTGTATACTTTTAGTCTGGTTTGTTTTTGAACTAGGTTTGGTTTAAATATATAGTTAATTATACCTGTTATCTTTAAATATTTTGCAATTTTACGTTTATATCTTTTTCATATGTGATCATACATCCTAGGTAGTTAAATGAATTCACCTGTTCTAAGATCATGTTATCTATTACTATTTTAGTTCTTGCTAGATCTTGTCCTTTAAAGGCCAAGATGTAGTGTACAAATCAAAAGTGACTTTGCAACAAGAATTAAAATACAAAATTAGAGATGCTGTAGCAGTTACTCTGGAAGTGCTGATGATACAAAAGCAGAGCCACAGGTTAGACATCTGCTGAGATACAAAGCTGTTCATAAAGAACTCATAGGTGAGAAAAGTGAAAAGTTTACTGAAAAAATTAAGATAGAGGCAGCAGCTTAATTTTTTCACTAAATTTTTATAACAAATAAATATTTCTATTTAAAATAGCAGCATTCTTTTGTGGTAATCATAGGATGCTATATATGTATGTGTGTGTGTACACTTACACACATAAAATTAGAAAGCAGCAAACATGATGTGACTTCATACATTCATTTCAGTTAAGAGCTTTGCAATTTGATTATTCTTTAATGAGTCAATTATGATTAAATAAATTTAAAAGTAAACTAGAATAATTTATTTTTCACTTACCCAAAGAATGGCAGTACTAAAACAAAGGTTTCTCTATCTGGATTGTTCGCTAATTCACAATTAGTTTGGAGTACCCAGTTCAAAATGCATCTTAAATAGTGCTGCAGACGTCGCCTTCTTTCTTCTACTACTTTAGCATCCTTGAAACAGAATAAATGAATAAATCATCAGATCAAAAGAGTTCCATTTATAATATATATATATATATTAGGGTACTCCTTAAGTAAACAATACAGTAAAAATTTTAATAAATTTATTGAATATTTAGGGGTTGTGATAGCACTTCATCTATTGAAACAGCAGAATAAGGA
Source organism: Typopeltis vanoorti (assembly GCF_054136105.1). Classification (NCBI taxonomy): domain Eukaryota; kingdom Metazoa; phylum Arthropoda; class Arachnida; order Uropygi; family Thelyphonidae; genus Typopeltis; species Typopeltis vanoorti. The sequence goes on along the minus strand of NC_143565.1, from coordinate 4,450,115 downwards.
AAGTATTTCATATTCACAAACCAAACAACTCTACTCTTGAATTTTCTTTATGCATATTTGCATAATCATAACAGAGCATTGTTAAAAAAGTTTTCAGTTATGTTATAAAAATGGCAGGCACATCAGCAAGAAGCACTACTATTCAGAAGACAAAGGAAATATTGCTTACTGGATAGACATCAGTCACTTTGTCCTACTGAAAACTCCCTTCCACAAAAGAAGCAATTGCATTGTTTTTTTGATTACAAAAAAAAGGCAATTAAATAAACAAGGCACAGAGCCCATTCCGCAACCAAGGATTTTTTGACAATCTGTGAAAATTCAAGAATTTTCACAGATTTGTACAATTGTGGAATTTTTCAATTTGGATTTGTGGAATTGTTCAATGAACACTTTATTGGAGTATTTCATCCTGGAGGAGTCAGTTTTAATACTAGAGGGATAGGGCAGGTTTGAGGTTTAGAGGTAAAGGAGGAGAGTGTGTTTCAAATACTAAGTACTCTGGATATCAGTAAAGCTGTGGGACTGGATGGTATTTCACCATGAGTTTTGAGAGAATGTGCTAGGGAACTGACAGTGCCTTTGACCTGGCTTTTCAATGAAAGTCTGGCTGCAGGAAAGATGCCCATGAAATGGAAGGAAGGTAAGATAGTGCCATTGCATAAGGGCAGTAGCAGACTGGAAGTGTCTAATTATAGGTCAGTTTGTGTGTCATCAGTAGTTGTTAAGATCTTGGAGAAAGTAGTGAGGGAGTTGTGTATGGTGGGACAGTTTCAAGGAGGCAGAGGGTTACAAGTTGGGTCCAACAGGGCTCAGTACTGGGACCTATATTGTTTAACCTTCATATCAGTGACATTGTCAGTGGATTGCAAGGGGATATTCAGTTGTTTGCGGATGATGCGAAGCTGGGAAGGATTATTAGTAATAGTGCAGATGTGGTAGCCCTGCAAGAGGATTTGAATAACCTAGAATGGGGAAAATGAATGGGGGTGTTGAGTCAGTTTAATGCAGCATAATGTAAGGTCTTGAGGTTTGGGAAACATCAATGGGACACTGCATACTCTATGGGAGGAGTTATACTGGAGGAAGTAGGGGGAGACAAGAGATCTGGGGGTTGATGATTGATAGAAACCTGAAATTTAGGGGACATATTGCAAAGGTGGTGAAGGTAACACAGAGAATTGCTGCAATAATGAGAAGGACACTGACCTGCAGAGATAAAAGGATTATCATTCCATTCCGTTGTATAAGACTCTGATCAGACCATACTTAAACTATTGTTCTCAGATTTGGTCCCCAGGATTTGAAGGGGATAAATTAACTGTGGAAAGAGTACAAAGGCAGATAAGAAAGATGGTTTCAGAACTGTACAATGTTAGTTATGAGGATCGGCTGAAGAAATGTGGACTCCAGAGTTTGGTGGATAGAAGAAGGAGGGGTATATGATTAAGACTTTTAAACTGTTGAAAGGTGGTTACAGGGTTGACACTGGGGAGTTCTTTCGCTTGGTTGAACAGCGGGAAGGAGTCATGACAAGAGAGTGAGGAATGGTTTCTTTGCATGGAGGGTGGTTGAACCATGGAATGCATTGTCTGATGGAGTGGTGAGAGCAAGAATGGTCAATGGGTTTAAGGAGTGGTATGATAGACTTTGTGTTTCTTAGGAGGGACCTTCCCTCGATGAGTCTTGATAGACTTTGTGTTTCTTAAGAACCTCCCACGATGAGTCTTTTGACTACATGGAGGCCTGAATAATAATAATAATAATATCAATGAAGATGAAAAAGCATGCTGTTAACAAAGTCAAAGTAATATTTAGAGAATGGGAGATTCTTGGAAAGAGCAAGAACAAGGCAAAGAATTTGGAAGTGTTAGTGAAAAAGGAAAATGAGTGAAAAGGATGTTTCAAAGATCTCTTGGACATTATAAAAATTATAGAAGATAAGCAATTCCTGTTGATAGTGAGAAAAAAAGATCACAGAGGGAAAATGGGAAGTACAGACAAAGAAAGATGTAACAGAGAAGCAAAAAAATATTTAGGAAGAGAAGGGAAGGAGAAAATGAATAGAAAGTTAACCACTTTTAACAAGTCAATTTGACATCTTCGTCATCTGAAAATGAGGGAACTGATTCTTGTAATGAACAAATCAAACCTGGAAAGCTGGAATGTGGAGAAAAAAAAAAAAATACTGTCCATGAAAGTTTGGTGACTAGCCTTGATGATGTCAAATTTAGTCCAAAAGCAACAATGGTACTAATCCCATTAATTATTATTATAAAAAAATATTATTGTTATAAAAAAAATTAGAGATCTGGGGGTGATAGTGGATAAGGATCTGAAATTTAAGGGACACAGCCAAAATTGTGAAGACAACACAAAGGCTTCTGGGAATGATGCAGAGGACACTGGCGTGTAGAAGTAGGGAGATTCTTGTTCCGTTGTATAAGGCTTTGATTAGGCCATACATGGACTATTGTGCCCAGATTTGGCCACCTGGCTTTCAGAAGGACGAAGAGATGTTGGAAAAGGTCCCGAGGCACTGACTAAAGTAGTTTCTAAACCTCTGGAATTCAAGTATGAAGAAAAATTGAGAAGATGACACTTGCAGAGTCTGGTGGACAGGAGGAATTGTTATAGGATCAATGCTGGAGAGGTTCTACAGAAAATAGTGGGAGATCAGGGGAGAACCAGAGGTCATCCCTGGAAACTGTATAAAGAGGATGTGAGTAGCGGAGTGAGAAGCAGGTTTTTTTCATGCAGAGTTGTGAATGATTGGAATGCCTTGCCTGAGAGTGTGGTTTCTGCAGAGAATTTGAGTATGTTTAAAGCATGGTATGATGAGCTGTGTGTATGATAAAAGGACCTCCTAGATGAATCTTTGACTCCAGGTCTTGGGTAATAATAATAATAAACACCAGACCTGCATGGAGTCAAAAAGACTCATGGCAGAAGGCAAACACTGCTACACACAGACACCATCAAAACCATGCTATAAATTCGTTCAATGCATCTATATTCATCACAATGCCAGGAAACACATTCCACTCACCAACCACTTTCCATACAAAGAACATGCTCTTTATGCCCCTGCTCACCCCCCTCCTTATACAGCTCCCAGGGATGTATCTTTGTTTTATTCCCTTTCTCCCATTCTATGAAAAATTTCTTCCACATCAACTCAGTAACAACCCATTACTGATTTAAATGTCTCAATCATAACTAATTTCTTTCCCATATTCACAAAGCTTTGAAAATTGCATTCCCTGATCTGTCTTGATATCTCACACCCCAAGACCAGTTGCCACCTTGGTCAGTTTTCTCTGGACCCTTTCCAATATATCCTCATCACCATGAAAACGGAGCCCAGATAAAATTTGGGGGGACTAGATGGTACTGTGAACTCCCGTAAAAAGGGGGAACGCAGTATCATCACACAAAATTTATTTATTTTGCCATGAAAACCAGGGGGACCAAATCTGTATACACAGTCCATACAAGGCCCGATTAAGGCCTCATACAATGGAACTAGAAACTTCATTATTTCTGCATATTAAGATCCTCTGCATTATTGCCATTATCCGATGTGACAACTTCACAATTTGCATAATGTAACCTCTAAACTTCAGATACTTTCAATACATGAAGTTGAGGAGACAAGAGACCTTGGAGTAGTGGAGGACAAGGATCTGAAGTTCGGAGATTATATTATGCAAATTGTGAAAGAAATTAGACATAGGAATATATCCTGTCAAGACAATGGGCCAAAGAACAGATATATCTCTAAGTATCACAGAAAACCTTTGTATAGGTGAAAAGCAGTGGCATGTATGAAAAAGTACACAATGTTTTTGGGTGGCTGCAGAAGCTGTGGGAAAGATGTGTTTGTGCCAGGAAAGGCTGAAGGTGCAGATCAGTCCAAGAAGAAAAATCTGATCATGTTTTGATATCTATGTAGTATCAAAAATAATGGGAAGACACATAAATTCTTTTTCATGAGAAATTATACAGTTCTCTGTTTTAGTAGCATTGAAGTTCAGATGGTTCCTCATTGGGTAAAAATCATTTATCTTATATATAGATTATTATGTGTGGCCAGTCTGAAAAGTTCTCGGCATAACAATGAAAACATGAATTAATAATTTCAAAATTATTTGTATTTTTCAACATAATCTCCCTTAAGACTAATACATTTATTCCAGCAATGCTCCAGCACCATTATCCCATCCCTGTAGTAGTTCTCAATAAGATCTGCAAAATACAACTCTACAGCTGCAATCACCTCTTGATTCAAAGAAAAACGCTGACCAGCGAGGAAGATTTTTAGTTTTGGGAGGAGATAGAAGTCAGAGGGAGCCAAATCTGGGGAATAGGGTGGATGTTCCAACAATTCACAGTGCAGATCCCTAAATTTTCAAATTGCCAAAACACTTTTTTGGACAGGTGCATTGTCCTGATGAAAGATGATTTTTTTCCTTCTGCAAACCGGGTCTTTTCTCACAAATTTTTTTTATCTAGTCTGGTTAAAAGATCAGAATAATATTCCATGGTTATTGTTTTACCCTTTTCAAGATAATTAATAAACAAAATGCTAGCATCCGAAAACACCGATGCCATGACCTTTCCTGCTGATGGAACCGACTTTGTCTTCTTTGGCGCTGAACAACTGGCTTCTGTCTGCTTTTTGGATTCTGGTGTGTAATGGTGAATCCAAGTCTCATCCATAGTAATAAATCGACACACAAAATCAGTTTTATTCTTGTTAAAATGCTCCAAGCACTATTCAGAGATTTTCATGCAAGTCTGTTTTTGATCAAAGTTTTTTTGCAAATCAAAGTTTTGTGCAAAGTTTTTCATTTGCAATTCTTCATGCAAAATATATCCTACATGTTCTTTTGAAATGCATATAGTCTCAGCAATTTCATGCACTTTGATTCACTGGTCATCCAATACCATATCGTTCACTTGATCAATGATTTCTGGTGTTGTCACACTTTTGGACGTCTTTCACGTGGATCATCTTCAAGGTTGGTACAACCACGTTTAAACTTGGCAGCCAATTTCTTGATTGTCGAAAACGAAGGAGAAGAGTGCCCATAAACTTTTATATACTTCGAATGAATTTCTTTTGCCGATAAACCTTCTTTTACAAAGAATTTTATAATTGCACAATACTCAATTTTATCTATTTCAAGGGATACAGGCAACACTTTTGCTTCAGAAATTTTAATACTGCCCTCATATACTATTGAATTCACTTACCTTTGCCACACATTTTTATTGAATAGCTATAACTCTCATTTTATTTTTTTCTTCATATAATTTTCATTTAAACTATATATGAAATATTAAATGTTCCCCAATAATTCTCTCCTAATAGACAAAATCACAGTAAAAAACTGTTATTATCCCCATATCAATGGTACTTCTCAAAAGAAGCCAGAGTGATTAACAAATATGAATTCCACACCATAGTCAAACCACATATCAAACAAGTAATCCTCTTCAGTTTACTTAAGAGTAAATGCCATCAATGCATGAAGCGTCCTATACTACCGAGCTTACTATAGTCAGACAAGAAATTCTGATGACATCTGCCTTCGAGAATATAAGAAATGTATTTGGCACCATTGTTACTGCAAGCTGGGACTGAGTGATGATGCTTTAGATATCCTTTTGCACAGGATGAAACAGAGGATAACCAAAATGCTACAGAAAAGTCATTTCAAGTCAGAAGAGAGAGAGGGGAAGAGCGACACTATTTTTGGAATTTAGCAGCTATGAAACATTCTTATGTTGGATTCTGATTATATAGAGATTGGAGTAATTATTTGTTTCAGAATCCAACATGATCTTCCATCACATAGGCTAGACTTGTAAATATTATTTAATGTAATTCACTTGTTTATAATTTAATATTCATATAACTACCTTTAACCTTATTTAATATTTAATTATTTAATCAAGGATATATGTATTAATAATGAAAAGACTGTATTAAATATTATTAAGCTATTTTATTTATTACTATGTTAATATTATAAGTATTATAAGAATTTGTATTTGATAATTTAACAGCACATTAATTGAAATGTAAATATTCTTTATTTATTCCTATTTGTAGAAGTTTAGTGTTATGCAATACCTCAATTTTATTATGTTTTGTTTTGTTGTCATGGAAACGTATGTTAGATAGCTTGCACGTTTTGGAACAGCACGTGGAGAGAAGGTTTATTGAAAAGAGTTTTAGAAAGAAATCACGAGAATAATTTAGGCAGGAAGAATGGATATAAAAAGGAAGAACGCTGGAAATTATTATTAATTAAGAGAGAAAGAAAGGAGAGGATTGGCATTAGGTTGGAATCGGAGCATTCGGCATTCGGGAATAACAGTGCGATAATAGCGAGTCGGCAAGTCACTCAAGCAGCTAAATAAAGTCTACTAGTCGAGAGGCGGTTAGCTAATAAGTTGTAGAATAACAATTATAGCTACGGAAGACAGCTGAGTGACTACTAAATAGACTAGCAATACTTGAGTTGAGATTTAATTTCAGGGCCGACCTGTCAAGGACACACAGAATCTTGAAATAAAGCACGGAGTTACTAGAGTAGTAGAGGCTGTAAAGTTGAAGTTTACCGTTAGCTGTGTTTAGAATTATAGTGCCTAAAGAATTATTTGAATGCAGGAGGAATGAATAACTGTGCATATAAAACCTCAAGTTAAGAATTATTGTGTGTTGCCTTGTTTCATGAGTGATCAGTAGTACTTTATGCAACAACATTTGTTTATGCGTATTGTGACCGATGATTAATTCAGTTATTGCTTCGAAGAATTTATTTAATGAGTGCCGTTTACTGTTTTAAGTGTTTACAATTATAAAAAGTGTATATGTATAAGTAGATGAAGATAGAAGATTATCGGTAAGATTATTCCAACCATTAATATTCCTATACAGAGAAGTGTGAGAGTTTCATCCTAGAATTTCCTTATACTAACAGTAACTATCGCGGAAATTAGCTAAAGTGTAAATTTATAAGTGTTTGCTTGTGAAGAGGTATTACTGCAATTTTTATTGTATTTAAAGCTTAAAGAACTATGAGATATTGATGTGAATGATCATTAAGGAACTTTATTAAATAGCTAAAAGGAACTGTGAGAAGACTGTATTACAGATAACAGAATTACCATTGTCTGAGTTTGCATGGCTATTATCAGAAAGGCTGAAGTGTTTATAATAACTTGTTTAGTATTTTGATCTTAAGTGTATAATTTGTGATTATAAAATTAAATGTTTGTTTTTGTTAATCAAAAGTTGTATTTTGCATGAATCTCTTTTACTGCACCATTCATAAAATATTCGAACCAAAGCAGGTGAATTAAGTTAGTTAAATATGCTCGGCCAGTATATATATTAAGGAGAAATAGTTGAGGGTTGATTTATCTTCAATTCTTGAACTAATTCAGATATAGAGTGGCGCAGTCTATAAATATAAATTTTCTCTATGTTTGTATTAGAAATCAACTAGCAACTATTTTTTAGGTTAAGAACATCGTAATAACTAAATGTCGGATCCAAAGTATAGATTGAGACGAAGTAGGATCCAACAGAGGGGGAGAGCGACACTATTTTTGGAATGTAGCAGCTATGAAACAGTCTTAAAACCAGTATAACTTTATTAGTTTACCTCAAATCTGATAGATGGTCATTTTAATACTAGTAGTATTCTTGTAATCAACATGGTGCCAAATTAGGACTTTTGTTCTTTGTGTTGGCAATTCTCTTTCTCCTGTTTGCTAGTGTCTGCAGTCTACAAATTTTGCTGTTAAACTTGTTTGTAAACAATATATCATGTGGACTGACTGGGAATCTTCAGGATGATGCAAAGTTGGGAAGAATTATAAGTAGCACTGCTGATGTTAATCCCTCCAAGAGGATTTGAATAGATTTTTTACTTGGACTAAAGATCGGGGTTGTAGCTTTAATATCAATAAATGCAAGATGTTGCATTTTGGAGTGCAGAAATATAAGGCTGTGTACTATATCGATAGTGCAGTACTACAGGAAGTGGATGAGATTAGAGATTTGGGAGCGATGGTCGACAGCACACTGAAGTTTAGAGGGCATACTGCTAGTGCTGCAAAGGCTGTACATCAAAGTGCTGCTATGATAAGAAGTACTCTAACATGTAAGGATAAGGAAGTGGTTGTGTCACTGTATAAGGCACACTGGTCAGACCACACTTGGACTATTGTGGTCAGATCTGGTCACCTGGTTTTCAATGTGATGTGGAAACATTGGAGAGGGTCTAGAGATGAGTGATTAAAACAATATCACTCATCTCTGGATCACTTCCTCATATCTACCAAACTCTGCAACCAAGATTTCTTCAACCTCCCTTCATAGCCACAGTTTGGAATGCTGGCTATGAAGAGAGGTTGAAGAAATCTGGGTTGCAGAGTTTGGTGAATAAGAGGATAGGTGATATGATAGAGACATTTAAGTAAGTGAAAGAATTTTATCAGATTAATCCTGAGGGGATTATAAAAAGATTAGAAGGCCAGAGGTCATTCCTGGAAGTTATGTAAAAGTGTGGTCAAGAGGGGTGGTGAGGAGTAAATTTTTTACATGGAGAATTGTCTGTGAATAGAACACATTACCAGAATGTGTTGTTTATGCAAGGAGTGTTAAGGATTTTAAGATTCTATATGATAATTATGTTATCAGTTGAATGAGCCTCACACGATGAGTCTGTCGACTCCATCGCAGGTGTAATAATAATAATAATTAATAACCAATCATTAGTGTTTGCACAGTGTAACAAACACTTTAGGTTCTGATAATGCTGGGTATAAAGTCAGTAAAATATTAGTACCTATATTTACTTTGTTCCTTTGGTATTGGAAATTAAACTTCAAATTACAAATAAACAACCACCAATTACCTAAACTTATCTACACGTCCGTCATAATTTTGCCATCTTCACTAAAAATAAAACTGTGCCTAAATAGATGAAATACTGTACTTGTTCTATAACTTCTCTAATGAGAATGCAACCGAGGTTTTCATATTTTGTTGATTTTCATAGTTTTTGTTTTCTTTGCTATTTTTCATATGAAATTTGTTACAGCAGTCATTCAATTTAGTTTAAAAGTACCTGAAGAAGTGTACTGGATTTATTATTACTATTATTATTACCACAAGACCCCATGGAGTCAAAGACTAATCTAGAAGGTCCTTTTATCATACACACAACTCATCATACTGCACTTTAAACACACTCAAATTCTCCGCAGACACCACACTCTCAGGCAAGGCATTCCAATCATTCACAACTCTGCATGCAAAAAACCTGCTTCTCACTCCCCTGCTCACACCCTCCTTATACAGCTTCCAGCTATGACCCCTGATCTCCCATTGTTTTCTGTAGAACCTCTCCAACACTGATCCTATAACAACCTCTTACTAAATTGTAGGTATCTATTATATCTCCCCTCTTCCTCCTATCTACTAGACTCTGTAAATTGCATCTTCTCAACCTTTCCTCATATTTGACATTCCAGAGGTCAGAAATTACCTTAATCAGATCTGTGGACAGTAATCCATGTGTGGATTAATCAAAGCCTTATACAAGAATTGCCTACTTCTAGAAGTCAGTGTCCTCCACATCATTCCCAGAAGTCTTTGTGTTTTTCCAATTCACAATTTTGGTAAATGTGTCTCCTAAATTTCAGACATCCCATCTTTCTTTCCCAAATTTTAAAACCTTACATTTTGTAACATTGAACTGGAATCCCCATTCCAGTACCTATTCACTCAATTTACTCATGTCTTCTTGTAATGCCACATCTTCTCTACTCCTCATAGTTTGTCCAAACTTTGCATCATCTGCAAACAACTGAATATCCCATCCAAATCTTTGCCAATATCATTAACATACAAATTAAATGGTAATGGCTCTAAAACAGACCATGAGGTACACCACTAATGACTTTCCTCTTCTGGGATATTGCTCCCCCATATACAACTTGCCGATACCTATCAGATAGCCAGTCTATCAAAAGCCTTTGTGAAATCTAAGTATATTACTGTGTATCCCTCTCCTCAAGGAAGCTGTCACCTTATTGTAATAAGTAGATTACTAAAATATGACTTCCCTTTAGCAAATCCATGCTGTCCATCAAAGATAATACCATTGTTATTTAAATTATACATTTTTGGTCGTTTTATAATAGAAATACAATTTTTATTAATACAGACCAGTTTACAATAAAAACATTTATTCAAACCTACCAGTTTCGCCAGCAAAATGTCTGGCTTTTTCAAGGCATTACGGAGATATGAAAGTTAGTAAATGCAAATTAAAAGGAACATAAAAAACGTTGTAAACTAAACTAGTAGCTATGGTTACACGTTTCGCGTGACAGAGATGACTTATTGACTTATGCGAAACATGTAACCATAGCTACTAGTTTAGTTTACAACGTTTTTTATGTTCCTTTTAATTTGCATTTACTAACTTTCATATCTCCGTAATGCCTTGAAAAAGCCAGACAGTTTGCTGGCAAAACTGGTAGGTTTGAATAAATGTTTTATTGTAAACTGGTCTGTATTAATAAAATTGTATTTCTATAATACCACTGTTGTCAACATAATTCTGGATACCAGTTCTCACAAGTTTCTCCAACAACTTCACAACACCTGACATACAGACAGGCCTACAACTGGATGCTTGAGTTTAGCACCTTCCTTATGAAACGGCACAATCTTGCCCTCCTTCCATTCCTTAGAAATTTAACCCACTGCAAGAATCATATTTAAAAAAATATGTCAAGACAGATGTCAACTCCCTGGTACATTCCTTCAGAATACATGGTGATATATTATCAAGTTTCAGAGCTTTATTAAAATCAAGTTTGCTCAACTTCACATGCACCTGTTGTTCATTCATCAACTGCTCTCAATCTCTCCATGAAGTCACATTCAGAAGAATGAAAAACCTTTATGAACTGCTCGTTAAGTATCTCCACTATATCTTCTGCAACAGTTGTCCTTATACCATTTTCTCCAATCCATGTCATCCTTCCATAATGATTCTTTTCTTTTGCTGGCTACATATCAAACAAACTTCCTAGGATTCTTTTTGGCTACATTAGCTAACTGCTGCTCATACCTTACTTTTGCTACCCTTACCAATAGTCACCTGCCTTGCCTGTTCTTTGTAATCCTTATGGAATTGGTTATTACCACTCCTCTTATGTTGCCTCCGTAATGCCATTTTTCTCTGTGTCACATGCTTAATCTCTCTCTCTCTCTCTATTCATCCATTTCACACCTTCCTTATTTAACCTTCTGACCCTTGGAATATATTTAGACATTGCTTCTACTAGATAGTTCTTGAAAATATCCCAAGATGCACTGATCTCTTTTGCAGCTAACTCCTCATTCCATGCTACACCTACAAGCTGTTCATAATCACCACCCTTGTATTTCCACATATACCTTTTTCTCACAGAGGTCCTCACACTGCTGGCAACTACAAAGATAATCACTCCATGGTCACTCTCACCAATTGGTGGGTGATTTGACACCTCATTTATAATTACATCCTCTGATGAGGTGATCAAATCCAAGACCCTCAATCCTCGTGCACCCTCTGTTACATATTATCTGAGTCGTTGTCCCTCAAAAACTCAAGAAACTCATTCAGTTTACTTCCAGTTACTATCTCATCACATCCCAGTCTATATTGCCATAATTAAAATCGTCCATAACGATCACCTTTTTCTTATTTCCTTGGCTAATTTGATTATATATTTTACAGTCACTACTATCCACATTACCAGGTCTATAACAACATCCAACCAATTATTTCATTCTATTCACCTCTATTTCACAATCTCACACTATACTGCCTCAAAACCACTGGCACTATTTCCCTCTTGTATCTCTACTTTGTATAGACATAACTCTTTTTCTATCATCAATAGCACTTCCCCCTCTCCATTTTTAATCTTTCTATCCTCACAAAACAGATCATACTCTTCCATCCCTATTCCTGTCAGGATGTCATCCTCATCCAGTCATTGTCTCACTTATTCGAACAATGTTTGGGTGAACTGACTCAATTAATGCAACTATTTCATCTGCCTTGTTTCTTACACTTGTAGCATTTGTATACAAACATAGCAGCTCATTCGATGTGATTCCTCCATGCTCAACTTAAGCCATATCCCTTTCTCCTTATTCATCTTAGAGCCCTCTTCAAATCCAACTGTTTCCTCTTGATCCCAGGTCATCTCCTTCCTTCCTGTCTACATATGCATTCACATCCTCTTGGAGCATCCACCTTTCTCACTCTTTGTTCCCCTATCCATCCTGAACCTCCCAGCTTTCCCTGTCTGTCTTGCACACCACTTCTCTCATTCTCTATACTCATGCCTTTCTCTTCTTCATTCATAACCACATCTTCTATCTCTTCTTCTTACTCTCCCACTCTTCCACATCATTTCCTACTTGATCAGATTCATTCTCTGCACTCACTGCCAGCAGCAGTCTCTCCAAGCGACTTGCACCCAACCCACTCAAATGCGGTCCATCACTCTTATACAGTTCACTTTGTCCTTCAAACTCATTCCACACATTAACAAACTGCACTCCTTTCTCCTCACACATTTCCGCTAACATATCATTCATAATCCTTGTTCTCCGCCTCATCTCACCACTATCATACCAAGGCAACACGCTTACTGCCTTTCCTATCACACTATTCTATTTTATCCGTCTAAGCAACCTCCTGATATCCAATCTCATGTGTTCTTTGTTCGCAGTCAAGTCATTTGTATACCATTACAACTACTAATTCTTTTGCTCTCTTACTTCTCACATCCAATGCCTCAATCACTCTATTCATTCTACCTCCAGTAAAACATACATTGTGCACCCTCTTGTCCAGCACACCTTTAGTAATTGAATCACCATACAATGCCACTTGTGGGTCTTTCATTATCTCTTTTATACCAACATTATTTGTTTTCATCATTTTCACTTTCCCATACATTTCTTGAATTTTCTTAACTTCATTCCACATCCATTTCATCTCTTGTCACATCCTAACCAACTCAACTTTCGAATGTTGCGTCACATTTTTGCTGTCATTCATTCTTTCAAATATCCTGAACTTTCAAACTCTGCATCACACTTTCGCTCTCATTCATTCTCTAAAGTATTTGTACTTTCGAACCTTGTGTCAAACTTTTGCTCTCATTCATTCGCTAGAATTTTCAAGCTTTCGAACCTTGTGTCACACTTTTGCTTTCATTCATTCTCTCAATTTCATTGCATTCTGCCACATTCGCATCATTTTCGTCTTTCTTACCATCAATTATATCTCTGAGATCGCTTGTTTTCTTTTTCAAAAGTTTAATATTTTTTCACCGTTCTTTTACACCCTCTTGATATCCAACACTTTCAGTCATCCACATATTAGCACTTATCAAGTCCTCATTCAGCTCACACAGCTCACACCCTCCTTTCATCCACCTTAAATATCCACAATTTATCTATGTCTATGTAATCAAACGAGGACATATAGCACATTTCACGAAGCGACTGTAGTCGAACTTAAATTCCTGCATTAACAAAGCACCCACCATTTTTCCTTTGCTGGTTACTAAACTAAGGTCTAATATCAACGAATTTGTAAATAAATTTAAACAAAATATTCCACACACTAATAATACTACAAGCGCACAACCTTTATAGCAATTCTTGCTCATGAACACACACTTATGTACTATTAATTATTTAAAAAAAAATGATCTGAAACGGGAACAGTAGCAGTGTGTAAAGAGAAATTATCTCTTTACACACTGCTACTTCTTTTGCAACATCATCGCCATTGTATAAAAGAGCTGAGTTGATTATTTCAATTTAAATATCGGGTTAATTTTAAATGCTGACCTAAGTATTAGGCTATACATTGCTTTGGATAATATTCAACTTTATACATCACATAATTGTCTTTTGTATTTTGAAAAGCTTTTCTCTTGGTACTTTATCATACGTATTTTCCATATCTACAATATTCAAATTTAGCTCCCTATTATATTTCCACGATTTCTTGACTATCTGTGTTAAGGTAAAATTAAAATAACAAATGTGAAGTGACTAGCAAAATTTTTGTTAGTCACTTCACATTTATGATTGCACATAGATATATACATACATATATATATTCATATTATTTACTGACTGAATTCCGAGAATGAGAAAAACAAATTAATTTAGTTTAACACACAACATGTTTCGTCGGAATGCTGACATCTTCAGGCGTGAGAACATTAAAAGCAAACATAAAAAACACTGTAAAGAAGCATTGTACCACTACAAAAACAGACAATGAACTGGAATTAAGTTTGAACTGAAGCTACAGTCCGGGCTAAAGTTCTATTGTTAAGCATCTGCGAGCGTGTGACTTCACGAGTGCACCAGTATCTGATAGCAGAGCTATGTGAGTCTGGCAAACTATAAGGTTACTGTTTATGTGAGAAGAGTCTAGGATAATTTCTTTGAATTCAACTATGTGGAGTTCTTCTTCATCATTGCATATATGAATGTTTGATGTTGTATTCCAGTCTATTTCGTGTTGGTGGCCTTCATTATTTATGTTCACTGAGAACAGGACATGGCTTGAGTGGGCGTTTGCTGTTTCTACTATAAGCAATGTCTCTCTGATGTTCTTCAGACGCAGGAGGATGGACTTCTCAGTTTGGCCATAATATGGCTTTCCACAGTCACGTATGATTTTATATACACCTGGAAACTAAAGATGATTATGAGCCTGTTTTGGTTGGCTTAGAATTGATTTGAGTTTAGGAAGAGTGGAAAAGCATGTTTTTATATTAAATTTTTTCAAAATTCTTTCTTCTTAGTTTCTGGGAGAGCGAGTTGATGTACAGTAAATAGGTATAACCCTTCGGGTTGTCCTATGTCTACTGTGTTGTTTTGAGGATGGTGGTATAGTTGTTTATTGATAGTTTTTGAAGAGTAGCCATTATTTATGAAGGTTCTTTTGAGATGTTGTAGTTCATTTTCAGCTCTCCTCATCTGACAATACAGACCTAGCAACATGAGCCAGAGTGGAGATGATTCCTATCTTCTGTGCTGGATAGTGGTGTGAGGATGCATGCAGAGATCTATCTGCGTGCACTGATTTTCTGAAGATCGAGATTTTTAAGGAGTCAGACATCTTAGTAAGTTTGATGACTAAAAACGACAGAGATCCATTTTCTTCAATTTCGATGGTAAACTTGATGTCTGGGTGGAAGCTGTTTAAGTGATTTAAAAAACTGTGAAGATTATCTATACCATATTCTCAAATAAGGAATATGTCATCCATGTAACAGAGCCAGATTTTAGGTTTAAGTGTAGCAGTAGAGATGGCCTTTTCTTCGAACTCCTTGAAAAAAATGTTGGCTAGGAGACAGGGGGCTGCTCATTGCTAATCCCTTATTTTGTTTATAATTTTTTTCTTCGAATTTAAAGTAGCCTGAATTAACACAATGTGACAGCAGAGCAAACATCTTTTTTGAGATCTTGTTACTTAAAATATTGAGAACCTCTTGAGTTGGAACATTTGTAAAGAGTCCACCACATCAAAGCTCACCATAATATCTGAATTCTTGAGCTTCATATTTTTAATTTTAGAGACGAAGTCCTTTGAATTTTTAATGTAAGAAGGAGATTTTCCTACTAAACCTTTTGAGGATGCTAGATATTTTGATAACTTATCTGTTATCAAAATGTAGGTGAGTCAATACTATCAACAATTGGCCTTATGTACCTTTATGTATCTTTATGTACCTTTGAAAGGCCATATAATCTGGAGATGATGGATGTAGAGAACGAAGAGAAAGGCATATGTTTCTTGGAAGTTCCATTGTCTTTTTTAGAAGGTTGTTGGTTCTGTTATGTATCTCTCTCTCTTGTTGGGACTCTTTCTAGCTCTGAGTACGTATCTGACTCACTAAGATTTTGTTAAGGTAATCTGTTTAATTTAGGACGACATGAAGTCACAAGCTCGCAGATGCCTAACAACAGAACTTTAGCCCGGACTGTAGCTTCAGTTCAAACTTAATTCCAGTTCATAGTCTGTTTTTGTAATGGTACATGTTTCTTTACGGTGTTTTTGTTTGCTTTTAATGTTCTCATGCCTGAAGAACATTAAAAGCAATGAATTTTGATTTCTTCAGAAGTCGGAATTCCAGCGAAACATGTTGTGTGTTAAATTAAATTAATTTGTTTTTCTAATTCTCGGAATTAGTATCAGTAAATAATATGAACATATCTACATACCGAGTCAATATAGATAGTCATATATATATATATATATATATATAGAACCTAGAATAATCAGTAACAAATGCCTCTATAATCCCATGTTCAGTTTTTTTCCGTTATAATAATACAGCAACATATGGCCTACTGTGCCCAGATCTGTCTGCATGAATTCAATGGAGATGATTAAGTGATGGGGAGGATCTATGAAAGATGATAAATGGAGACAAGTCTATGAAGACTAACTGAAGGTATGGGAATTACAAAGTTTAGTTCACATGCAGAAAAGAGAGGGATAATGAAAGGAACATATAAGATGAATAAGTTGGCTTCAGAACCGAGATTATTATTACCAAATTTTAACTTTACCAATCAATTGAGGAATTATGGTAAAATAAACTCTGACCTAAAGTTATAGGCACTAGTGATTGAGGATAATACATAGTGTGCCCGTTAGGTTTGTCTGTAATGAGACAAATATTATATCAAAACAAAGAAGTATATTTGGAATTGTCAATTACACAGATTCAAAGGTGTTCGAAGGCATGGTGGAAGTCCTGAAAGGGAACCTCCTTCAGTGTCTGGGTCATTCCGCGTTGGATATCCTCAAAGGCACTGAAGAGTTCCCCTTTGAAGGCATACTTCATCCTTGGGAAGAGGAAAGAGTCTGCAGGAGCGAAATCTGGCAAATGGGGAGGGGGGGGATGTTCAATCATATAGATGAACTTTGAAGCCAGAAACTACTTCACAGACAGTGCACAGGCACATTGCCATGCAACAGAAACCAACTGTTGCTGTGGAACAGTTCTTTCATGACATGTCGCATGCTCATATAATGCATAGATGTTGCATTATTCCGAAATAATACTAACCCTTCACTATGCTGCCCTGATGAGAGACCAAAAGGCATGGCTGCCATTAGGACAGGCTGCTAATTTCCTGCTTTTTGCTCTTTCGAACTCTCTTTTGGAAGCATTGATTGTTTTTTTTTTTTTTGCATTTTTTTCGGGCTTTGGTATAAGCTCTAAAGGAGGATAGAGTTCTTGATTTGAGACAGTGGTATGTTTGGTTTTTCATTTGTACTTTGGTGCATCTTTGGAAAACCAGAGTTTAGTTAGGGAATGGCAGGTCAGAGTACTGTGAGGAATCTATGTTTCCATGCCAGTGAGGATTACTTTGGTTAAAAGTTCGGTGCATTTATTTGGGTTGGAAGGTCAAAAGCAGTAGTTTAACCATAAAAATGAGGTATAGAAGTTGAGATGAGCACTAGGTTGTGGTCAGAATTGCCTGGGGGGGGGGTCCTCTACATTCACTGTGTATTTGGAAGAGTCATTGGTCAGGAAGAGATCTAGGGTATTTGGAGTGGTTTGGGTTATCAGGTAATCTGGTTGACATCTGAATTATTTGTGTAAGATCATTAGTGATGGCAAATGCTTCAGTATCTCTGTCTGCAAGATATGTACAGCTGGAGGAGGAAAGCCAGTTGGTGTTGTGGACATTAAAATCTCCTAGGAGAATGATTTCACTGTTGGGAAAGTGGGACTTTAAAAAGTCAATTTTAAGGAGAACAAATTAAAGAGCTCAGAGTGGTTGGTTGCATTAGGGAAGCGATAGAGACAGCATATGAATTTGACTGAGTTGGGAAGGGATGTTTTCACCCAAAGAAGGTCAAAGTTGGCTGATTCTAGGTTGGGTGCTCTCTGGCAAGGTATGTCAGAGCAGATGTATGTACAGACACCTCCCTTGGGACAAAAGGAGTTCAAAAGTGTGCAGTTTGGAAGGTTGAGATGAATAGTGGTGGGGGAGGTGAGATTCGAGTTTCTACCAGAAAAAGTAGGTGGGGTTTGGTAAAAAGAAGGTGATAGTGGATGCTATTAAAGTTGGAGTTTAGACCTTGGATGTTAGTGAAGTGGATATGTAGGGTTTTGTAAGTCATATGTTTGACTACAGGGGTCTTGCGCATTTCCTATGCAGTGCCTGAATATTGTTCACCACGGTGGCTGCTAGTGGCATCACTTGGTTTTTGCATCAATTTAACTTGTCTATAGTCGATGATCCAACCTGTAGTCGCCATTTTGACATTTTTCTGCAAGTTGTCTTTGAAGCAGGCATCCTCGTTTTCCCTTTGTGCAAATGTTAAATCTGGTTAAGCATGTATGCACGATTGGGGACAAGTGTCTTTGAACTTGTTGTTGATCACTATTGTTAGTTTTGACATGCTTGTCGACGAGTTAAGTCACTTTTACGAGGCGTGGAAAGTTTGTTACATCCTTTCTTTTACTTATGGGTCTGAAACGATGCACCTGACAATATTTTTAGAATCGAGATTGCACATTCATCTGCTAATTTGATGATGTCTTCTTTTAGTGCTTTTCCATTTTCCTTTGGAAAGTTCAAAATAACGGTGTTGAATTTTTTGTTTTTGGCCTCCAAGTTGTGCACCATTGATGCGATTAGGTCATGCAGTTCATTTGCAGAGAAGGGTGAACTTGCGTTGCGGCGCTGATCATCAGTTGATTAGAGGTTGGTTTCTACTGCTCGTATTTTAGAGGAAAGAGTTTTATTCATGGCAAAACTACACTAAGAGCAACCTGTACACATCACAGTGAACATGGCATCTCTGATAGTTTTTATAATATGATGGTGACATCTAGTGGTGTAAGGAATGATTATAATGATTTGGAAACAATTGGTACAAATTCAAACTTTCGGCTGCGCAACTTCAAGATCATCTTGTATGTTATGCAGAAAAAAAATTAAGTTAAACAATGCTGTGTTTACACAAAAATAGGAATTTTAATCACACATGTTTGCATAAATTAATATTTGTAAAAAGTTAAAAAATCACACAATTTGTCCAAGTCCAATAAGACTTGGACAAATGACATGTAAAAGACCAGAAGAGGACCAAGATCTAGATGATTTGTTATTAATAGTGTCTTGGCATACTTAAACATAAGATCAGAAAAGAGATTAATTTCAAAAAAAGTGTTAAGTCAGTAATCATGCAGCCTTATTACTTAATGTCTGAGTGTATATGGCTCAGCCAAATAAATAAAAATTTCATTCTTCTCATATGTGAAGTATATGACAAATAGTGAAACACATGTTGAGTTTTTCACATATTGATGTGTCATCAGTCCTCATTAAATAGGTATGCCCAGGATGACTGTAATCTATGCGGAGCCTAACAAGATCAACTTCCTCTTTTTAAATGATCTGTGTAACTTTGTATTTGAATTATAAGATATCAACTGATGAACTTTACTTCTCTTCTTGATAATACCTTTATAACACAGAAAAAATTCAAGTTAATAAACTGTGCAAATTTTGTATGTGCTAATCATTATTTAATCATAATAATGTAAGATGCAAGTCAGCAGTTACATCTGCTTGATATACAGGAAGATGATGCATACTGTCTCTTTACATTATGTGCTTTTAGGTGGGAGATGAATTTTTGTCACCTAGTGTCAGACCAGTAACTCTCTTATTGGAGGCCCGAAATTGGCAAAATCGGTGAAAAACAAAGATATTAGAAAGGATCTTAATATTATTAGAATTCAAGAATGTATGAGTAGAGCTAATGTAACACAATGGTATGGTCATTTCAACAAAATGGAGGGGGTGGAGAGAAAAGAAAGCTTAGTAAAAGTGTGTTTGTTGCCAGGATGACATGCAAAAGACCCAGAAGAGGACCAAGATCTAGTTGACCTGTTGTTAATAGTGTCTTGGCATACTTAAACATAAGATCAAAAAGAGATTAATTTCAAAGAAAAAGTGTTAATTAATAAGAAGTCAGTAATAATGCAGACTTAATTATGTAGTGCTATCATAGTACAACAGCTTGTTTAGTCTTTTGGAAATGATTTACTTCCTAGTACCAGAACACAGGAAGAAAGACAGTTGTAAGTTCAATTGTGGATGAACTTTTTCTAGGTCTTTTTTTTTTTCCCACCTGGTTAATAATTTTGTCAATCTCTGGAACAGACAAGTTTTTCTCCCTCCCAGAAACTTGGATTTTTAACCCCACTACTCAAGTCAGTCAAGAAATGATGTAATGTTGCAATTACCATAGTGGAGACTATCTAGTGATAAAAAGTTTAGAAATCCTGTTCTGTTTTAAATTTTTTTGTGTGTGAAGTTATTCTTAGTTGTTTTTTTTAAGTCTTCATAGCTCAGTTGGGTTTAATGAAGCCCCTTAGCAGGAAAGACCTGGATTCATATTCTGTCTAGGATTTGAAGAACCTGTATCAGGAATTGTCAGTTGATGGTTTGCTAGCTAGTCTCATAAGGAGGTGTAAGAATATTTTTACTGCCAGAAAAGTGGGTTATTCATCTTGTACAATATGCAAACTGGCCAGGAGAACAAATGCAACTGTAAGGCATAATGCACTATGCAGAGAGGATTCAATGCCCTATCAAGGCATTAATTAGGTTTCAAAGAAGCCAAGTTATTTGGCTTCTTTGAAACCTAATTAGTTGTTCGAAACCCATTACTTGGCCACAACAAGGCAATGAGCATAATATGGAAGAGAAAAATGTGAATGGAATTCCTTTTTCCCTATGGGAAATCAGGCAAATGCTAAGAGTAATTAATTATTTTATTTAGTCTTTATTTTTTAATTTACAATTAAAAAACAGCAACATGAAAGCTCACTATGCCTACTGTGCAAAGTAAAGATAGCAGCAACAAAGGACAACAATGAAAGATTACCTCGAGTTCCATCAGTGTAGCGGAGTCGATTGCCAATAGGAAGTGCCGAAGCTGTGAAACCGAAGTTACCGGGAAAAAAAGTATATTGTGCAATTTCTGTTGCCACTGGCAATATACTTCCTGTGCAAAAATAAATGAATCGGCGCACAAGCTTTTTACCGATCTCAACCAGCATTACTTCTGTACGATGTGCCTCCCTTCCGTAGAACAGCTGCTAAACCTAGGCGAATGAATTGAAAACCTCAAATAACACCTTAATACTATGATCAATACCTTCTCCTCCAAAATTCAAAAGTTGGAAACTAAGATTACTCTACCAGCAGCCAATAGCAAGTGTACCGTGCCCGCTAACGAACTTCGCGAACTAATCACATCAACGGTACACGAGTCACTCAAGGCCAAAAATAGGAGACTCAATGCCATTATCCTGAACTTTCCGAAGGAAAACGGTAAATCATTAAAAGAAGACGTTGGCAAACTAACAGGAGAATGCAACACTGATTCAAGAAATAGCGTCAAATGCCATCATTTCAGACCATAAACAAAAGAAAGGACAGAACGAACTTTCTACGTCTCGTGAAAGTGACCTGCGACACACTGACAAACACATCCAAATTTATAACGGCAATAAACAACAAGCTAAAGGACACCTACACCCAGTCGCACGTATGTCCTCGACCTCATTTAACTTTTGCCCAGAGAGAACAAAGACACCAACTCTGAAGACAACTAGAAGAAAAATGCCTCCAAATGGAGACAACAGTTGGATGATAGACTACAAACAAACCAAAATCATTAAAAGAAGACGTTGGCAAACTAACAGGAGAATGCAACACTGATTCAAGAAATAGCGTCAAATGCCATCATTTCAGACCCATAAACAAAAGAAAGGACAGAACGAACTTTCTACATCTCGTGAAAGTGACCTGCGACACACTGACAAACACATCCAAATTTATAACGGCAATAAACAACAAGCTAAAGGACACCTACACCCAGTCGCACGTATGTCCTCGACCTCATTTAACTTTTGCCCAGAGAGAACAAAGACACCAACTCTGAAGACAACTAGAAGAAAAATGCCTCCAAATGGAGACAACAGTTGGATGATAGACTACAAACAAACCAAACTAGTGGAAAAACCAAGTGCTGCCACTAGTAGCAACCAAAGAGACCAATATGCAGGCACTGCATAGGAAATGTGCAAGACCCTTGCGGTCAAATCCATGCCTCACAGAACCCTGCATATCCACTTCACCAACAAAAGTGGCCTCAACTCCAACTTAATAGCATCCACTACCATCTGCAGTCCACCAAACCCCACCTACTCTTTTTAACAGAAACTCAAATCTCACCTTCCCCCAGCACTATTTATCTCAACCTTCCTAACTATACACTATTAACTCCTTTCGACTCAAGGGTGGCATCTGCGCATATATCTGCTCTGACATATCCTGCCAGAGAGCAGCTAACCTAGAATCGTCCAACTTCGACCTTCTTTCGTTTAAAATATTCCTACCCCACTCAGTCAAATTGATCTGCAGTCTCTATGGCTCTCCTAATACCACCAACCACTCTGAGCTCTTTCATTTCCACTCCTTAAAAGTTGATTTTCTCCAGTCCCACTCTTCGAACAGTGAAATCATCCTCCTGGGCGATTTTAATGTCCATAACACCGATTGGCTTTCCTCTTCCAGTTGCACAGATCCTGCATGTAGAGATGCTGAAACACAGCTACATTTATACTTTTGGAGGCCCTAGGCACATCATTATGAGACCTCAAAAGAACAAGTCTATTTCAGCTGATCAAATTCATATGCATTTTTTTTGTTTATTGAAAATAAAAGTCAACATTTCCATAATAACTCATTTTAATAAAATAAAAATAACAATACTGGCATACATATATTTGCATTTAAGAAAAAGTATAAAAATAAATCATTTCAAAATTTAAATGTAAAAAAAAATAATAGCTAAGTTTTTTTTTTCTGGCTTTGGTTTTGGAAAATCTATCTATAATGTCATCATAATTAATAGAGTCCATTACATCTGATTCAATGCATAATAACAACAGGTCACTTGTTTTATTTTGGTGCAAATTGCTTTTTAAATAATTTTTTATTCGTTTCAACACTGAAAATGAGCGTTCAGCACTTGCATTTGAAATAGGTATGATCAAAAATATTTTTAAAATTGTTTCTACATTCGGAAAAGTAGACCTTAACCCATCATTTATAAATTTGTACATATTTTTAATTGAAGAATTTTCTTCCTTTATCATTATTAAAAATTGCTTAACTTCAATACATTTTTCGGAATGAATATGAGTCCCATAAGTTTGTAAAATTTTGTTAATATTAGTCATGTACTTGTCTTGATCTACGAGCACTTGCATTTGAAATAGGTATCATCAAAAATATTTTTAAAACTGTTTCTACATTCGGAAAAGTAGACCTTAACCCATCATTTATAAATTTGTACATATTTTTAATTGAAGAATTTTCTTCCTTTATCATTATTAAAAATTGCTTAACTTCAATACATTTTTCGGAATGAACATGAGTCCCATAAGTTTGTAAAATTTTGTTAATACTAGTCTTGTACTTGTCTTGATCTACGAGCATCTTTCTTCAAAAAAAACGTCGAACATATTGAATATGTCTAAATAGATTTTTGCTCTTTCATTAATTTCCAAATTAGCTTATCGCAAATGACATTAAAAGTATTAACAATCAAATTTTATTTTCCATGTAGTATAATCTCATTGTTAGACTGTGAAACTTCGTCACATTTTTTTCGTTTTTTCAATCTTTCCTTCTCATGTTTAAATTTTGTCTCATCTGTTAATAAATTCGCTTCTTCATTTAAAGCAGCAAAACTATTTCTTAGATTAAATAAAAACCAACTAAAGACTGTAACAAATTATTACTAATAACAAATCCATATCGGGATCTTGTAGAGATTCACTAGTAACATTTATTAGTTGTAAAATTTTGTCCCACACAACTGTTAAAATTGCTGTTTCTGAATTGTCCAAATGTTCAGCCAATGATGAGCTCTGCAATTTAGAAATAGGTTTTTCATGAGAAAAATGGATAGTTCAAGTCAGGGCCAGCGGAAGCGGGCATGCAGTGAATGCGGGCGCCGCTATGAAGGGGCAGCGTCACCGGGGCACATTCATAAGTTCATTTTTAACAAACAAAATTTTTATCATGAAAACAAAAAATTCTTAGAATGATCAATGTTAAAATAAATAAGGTCGGATACACCGAAAAAAAATTAAAAAAAAAATTGGATATTGCTGCCTCTTTGATCAGCTGGCTGTTTACAATTTTGCAGTGAGAGCAGGCTAAATGCTTGCCTGCAGAATGTTGTATCTACTGCAGTCTATCTAAAGTGAAATGGTGAACGGTTTTTATGTGCAGAAACGAACTTTCATACAAAACATTTGTTGCTAGCTAACCAGTCCTATGGTATGCATCTCAGAAGGCTACTGAGATGCGCAGTGTGGACTATTATTTCATCTGTGTCATGTTGTGTAATAATTTCTTGTGGAATAAAATAGAAATGGAATCAAAAATTAAAAAAAAAGTTATCCAATGCACAAAATCGTAAGCGTCATGCTGCGAAAGAAGCAGATATTAAGAAACGAACTGGGGCTCTTAATAAATTTGTTAAAATATTAAAATATTCTGATGCAGATTGTAACCAACTCGATACATCAAAAATCTGAGTTGAAGAACTGTGCACATCATCCACTTTGCATGAAAGTACTTTGCAACTATTGAATAAGATAACAAGATGCATGATTTAAGTGAAAAACAGTCAGGAGAAGATTTAGTTGTAGTTGAACATGAAACTAACACATTGTTAGTCTCTGTAAATTTAGAAGATCCAGGTTAATGGGGAAATATTGATGAAAAATTATGAGTTGTTTTACTTGAAATGGGGCCTGTTCAAAATAAAAATATAATATATCCCAGAAATACATATGGTCATAAATTTGGTGACACGTATTATAATAGAAAAGTGATAAACGGTGAGCTCATGCCAAGAACATGGCTCATTTATCTGAAATTTTAAATTCTGTTTTTTGCTTTTGTTGCAAACCTTTCGCACCTACCGAATCAAGTAGTCTTGTAGAAGGTTATAACGATTGGAGAAATGTAAGTACAACTTTGCATAGACATGAGACTAGTTTAACTCACTTGAAAAATTTCTTAAAATGGAAGGAACTTGATAAAATTTTAAAAAACAAAACTGCTATTGATTGCCAGACTCAAAGCACATATGAAATGGAAAAGAAACATTGGAAGAGTGTTTTAGAATGCTTGATTGAAATTATAAAATTCCTTGGTAGCCAAAATTTAGCTTTTCGCAGATCATCTGATAAATTATATGAAAGGAATAACGGCAATTTTTTAAAATTAGTCGAACTGCTTGCGAAGTTTGATCCCGTTATGGAAAATCATATTGAAAGAACCCTACAACGAAACAATAGATTACACTATTTAAGTAAAGACAGTCAAACTGAAATAATGGAAATTTTGAGTAACGCAATCAGGGATACAATTTTATTATCAATTCGAAAATCTAAATATTATTCCATAATTTTAGACTGTACACCTGATGCAAGTAAAACAGAACAAATGACCATTATTATTCACTTTGTTTCCTGTGACAATGGAATTGTCAAGATCAGGGAAAACTCTAGGTTTTGCAGATATATCATTTTCCACAGGACATGGTTTATGTGCAACAATAATGGAACAACTGGAAAAACGGAACATTCCCATTGAAGACATGCAAGGTCAAGGGTATGACAATGGGACAAATATGAAAGGGAAAAAAAATATGGGCTCCAAAATTTGCTTTTAAACAAAAATCCTCGAGCTTTTTATGTGCCATGTGCTGCTCATACTCTAAATTTAATCATTAACGATGCAGCCAAAGTGAATGCAGATACAATTAGTTTCTTTGCAATTATTCAAGAAATATACAATTTCTTTTCATTCTCTTACAAATGTTGAGCAATCCTTTTAAAGTTCATAAAAAAATTAACATTGAAACAGTCATCAGAAACGTGATGGGAAAGTAAAATTAATGCAATCCGCTCTCTACGATATCGGTTACGAGAAATTTACGATGCACTTTTTGAAATTTTAAATAATGAAAATTTTAATAAAGAAGCTCAGCATGAAGCACAAACATTATGTGCTAAAATAAAGGACTACAAATTTATTTGCTCACTTATAACTGGGCATGATTTACCTAACAGAATAAACCCTGTGAGTAAAATGCTTCAAGACAAAAATATGAACATTACACTTGTTTTAGAATCTATCGAAAACTTAAAAATATTCTTACAAGAGTATCAATCAGATACAAATTTTAAAGAAGTTCTAAAACGGCAAAAGAACTGAGTGAAGAGGTGGACGAAGAAAAAGAATTTAAAACTGGTATGGAAGTCCGACAACGAAAGAAGAAACGACAATCTGAATACGAGCATCATGACGAAATGTCACAATCGCCAGAATATAAATTTAGAGTGAATGTGTTTTATACACTTCGAGATGTTGCAATGTGTTCGTTAATAGAACGTTTTAAACAACTAAAAACATATGATAATTTCAATTTCTATAGATTACTACAAATTAATAATGAAGATTCATGAAAATATTGTGACGATTTAGATTCTCTTGAAGGACGGTGACAATAAAGATGTAAATGCAGAACTATATGACGAATTATGTGCTTTCCGGGATATTTTTCGGAAGGATAATTTAAATATTCAAAACTCTTTCGATATTTTTAATTTTATTATGTCCAATAATTTATCTTTCCCTAACTTTTCAATTGCTTTAAGAATACTATACTTTACCTGTTAGTGTAGCGAGCGGTGAACGTAGCTTTTCCAAGTTGAAATTGATTAAAACCTACTTAAGAACAAGTATGTCACAAAAAAAGGCTTGTCAGTTTGCCGTTAATAGCTATTGAAAATGATATATGTGTAGAATTATACGTTAAGACCATCTTTTCTAATTTTGTGAATATGAAATCAAAAATCCTAAAATTTTAATTAAAAAATTTCAACTATATTTATGTATTTTAATTTATTTTCTGTTATTCTGTAAAGATGCTATTTTTTGAATACTTATATTAAATGTTCTAATTATTTCTGAATTCATTTCTTATTTTCTCATCTATCTCGAGTTTCTTTTATTTTCCTAAAAGATAGTTCCACTTATAAAAATTGTTAAAAATTTTTACAAGTTACTAAGAATTTAGTAATTTCTAAATGCAAGAATTTTTTAAACTTTAGTTCAAATAAATTTTAACTTTAATTAAAATTCGTTTTAATTTTGTTAGCGATTTGGGTCGGTGAGAAGGCTATATTCCCTGTATCATTATATTGAACGATTAAAGTGAAGCGGCTTTATCAAAATTTGCTTTAACTTTTGAGAATTTTTTGAATATTTAGGTTTTTAACGATTATCCTGCAAGTCAACACCCCTGGTTTGTTACGTTTAGCGAACCAGCATGTGGTTGTTCTGTCAAAATTTATTTAAGAAATTTGAAATAATTTCAATTTTTATTATCGTAAAAGAACCACACACACGCCCAGATCGTTTCAGAGGTGCTTAGATAGACATTGCATGCGGGCAACAAAGACCCTAGCGCCAGCTCTGGTTCAAGTAATGCCTCTTTAATTTGTATATCTATGTTTCAAAGCCAATATAGCATCAGCTCTTTTGAATCACCTCGTTTCACTTAATCTTTTAACTGTTAAAGGTTTTTTTAAAAATATTTAAGGAGTATACCTCTTCTTGTTGAAGATGAAAAGTCATTATATACATTTTGAATAAAAAAAACACTGCACTGCCTCTGGACTAGATTCTGCAGCATAGTTGCCAAATAAATTTAAGGAATGACTAGGGCATGGTATATAATTCCACGATGAGTCTTTTGACTCCATGGAGGCCTGAATAATAATAATAATGTGCAGAGGAACTAGGTTTTTTCAACCTAGCTTATAAACCTGAATACCTTTTATATTGGCAGCATTATCATAGCTTTGTGCTCTGCACAATTTTATCTCCAAAGATAATTATTCTAATTTTTGTAACACTTCTTCTTCTAAATACAGTTATACCCCAAAGTTATGCGGTAGGTGGAACCAACAAAAAAGCATGTAAGTGGAATTCGCGTAACTTGGGTATAATTTTGCATACAAACATACAAAATATTAATTAATTGGGACCAAAGGTTTACAAAAACACCTATATTTTTTAAGAAATATAATCATAATTGTAGTTTTTCGTACATAAAAAAAAAGACAGTTATTTCGATGTCAATGGTTTCATAAAATCTAATAGATTCGTCTGACGGCATAATGTCTTTTTCTTGTCACACAAAATTTCTTCATAGCAAGCTAATGATTTTTTTATTCCTTACCTTGTGGCTACAATTCGTTCCTTGTTAGAATCTATGTCCTCCAAAATCTGTAAACCTTTTTATGATTGTTCTTACTGTGAATTCCTGTAGATCAAACTTCTTTGCTAGCTCACAAATTTTTATTCTGTCTTCAAAATCCTTAATAACGTTGAGTTTTGTTTCCAAAGTCAATGTTTTTCTTTTCTTGCTTGCTGTAGAAGAATCAGACTTGCTTCCTTTGAATGATATTATTATTTTTTATGTGATAAAATTTTTATCAAGAACATAACATTATACAATCGCAAGGTTTGTAGACTATAAAAATCGTGTATGAATGGAGACCGTACGAAACACGTCAGTGCTTGTTCACAGCATGTGCGACACTGGCGAATGCGGTCGGCACCAGAAAGATATGACTAGTGGTGAGGCGTGAAGCGGGATGGGAATACATACACATATGAAACCACGTAACTCTGGATTCGTGTAAGTCGGGGTATGACTGTATAAGGAATTATGTTGCATAATACTGATGAACTTGCTTATTGGTAATTACAGATTCTGATTGAAAAATTTCTTCAAAACCTTCTTAATTTGTTTCATTTACTTCTTTCTCTCCTGTTTTCCACGTTATTCTGATGTTCTTCATTTTTCACTTTTGTCTCCTCCTGATACTGATACCAATGTTTCACTTTCATTCCGAGAAGTTTGAGGTACAACTTCAGTTCAATGAAATTCTTCACTTCCTCTATTTTCAGAACCTAAGAAAGACAAAACTGTTCCCTTTTGACTATTTAGCTGTTATTTTTATTTCCTTTTCTCTGAGTCGTTGAGTCATTTTCTTTTACTAGCTCTGGATTTAAACTTTCTTAGCATCATTATGTGTATTATATATTATACTAAGTAAAATAAATATTTATTAAATCCAAATTAAACATATAAATAAATAAAATACAAAAATAGAAACAGTAATATCTTGGTTTTGTTAAAATAAACAAGTAACAGTAAAATAAGAATAATAAATTCATTGAAAAATATATTCTTATCAACTGCGACAATTACTTTAACCATATAATTAGCTATATACATACTGCTTTACAAATACTAGCCAAATAACGGTAACTAAATTATCAGTTGTTACGCATGTGTACGAACGACACTTAATGACCTAACTTTGATTGGTTACAGCCATGTGATAGAACCTTAGAATAGAAAACTAAGGAATAGCGATAAGCTAAAAAAAAACATTATACAATTCTATTTCTACTCTCACTCTTCTACGGTTGTGTGAAATATGTAGATATAGGGAACAAAATAACTATTACCCCGATAGTTTTTTGCCCTTTTGGTGGTACGCTCCCATACATAAATTTTATGAAATGCAACAGTTCCTATTAGTTTTATATTCTAAGGAAAGAACAATGTATTTCAAATGGAGGCAGGAGGCCTCACAAATTTTTCAGCAGCCTCTAGTATTTATATTATGAATTTAATATTTAAAATTAAGTATTTTATTTTACAACTATAACTAGGCTGTTTTTATATTGTTGTCTGTGAGGAGTAAGGTTTTAAAATGTGGCCCCATTGAGAGTGAGGCCCAGTTTGCGCCTAATGCACCTTATGGTAAATGTGGCACTGCTGAAACATTTGCCATCACTAACGACCTTACACAAATCATTCAAAAGCTGACCAGAATACCAGATAACCTGAACCACTCCTCAAATACTCTAGATCTCTTCCTTATCAATGACCCCTCCAAATATGCAGTGAATGTAGTGAGCCTCCTGGGTAATTCTGATTACAACCTAGTGCTCATCTCCTCCCCCATGCAACAAAGCTTACACAGTCACTCCCATACAAGAGTAGTTTGGCATTATAACAGTGCTAATTGGGACAGTCTCTGAGACTACTATGGTTCATTCCCATGGTTGGATTATTGTTTCCGGTCTTCCAGTCCAAACATATGCACAGAGTGTATCACCAATGAATGATCATGCCAGTAATCCTCACTGGCATGATCATACATTCCCCACACTACTCTGAACTGTCGTCTCCTATCTAAACCCTGGTTCTCCAAAAGATGTGCCAAGGCTGTACAAATGAAAAATCAGGCATACCATAACTGGCTCAAATCAAGAACCCCATCCTCCTTGAATACTTCATGTTGGAGGCTTAATGGATTTTTTACAACACTCAAAAAGAATTAAAATAGACTTTAATACTTCCTATATTTCGTCCTAGTCACTAGGACATCTATGGGGATTACAAAAAAATTAATGTAACATATGCACAAATAACAAACAATACTAAGCCCAACCACGTGGGTGACACTAAAGTCCTATCTAGGTAGAGCGCCCTCTAAGGGCAGTAGTAGGTGGCCTGGAATGTAAGGTGGGAACTCTGGTGATGAGTGTTTCCCAAATCTTCGGAAGCTTAATGCAACCATATTTATTGAGATTTGGTTGGTTTTTGAGAGCTGCTGCTGCTTCTAAGAAAAGTCTCTCTTTCTTGAATTTGCTGTGGTGGAGCATGGTGGTTTTCTTCCATGATACTCTGTGGGTGGTGTCCAAAACATGGTCAGCCAAGCCTGAATGGCCATAGTTGTGTTTGAAGATGTAAGACTTGTGTTCCTCTAGACGGATGGATGCTGATCTGCCTCTCTGTCCAAAGTACGCCAGCTTACAGGAACAGGGTACTTTGTAAACTCCAGGCAGAGAGAGAGGAGGGAGCTGATCTTTCGTAGAATGGAAAAGGGTAGCCAGTTTGCGGTGGGGCTTATATGCTGTGTGTAGATTGTATTGTTTTAGTATCATGGCTATTTTTTCAGATGTGCCACGGATGTAGGGTATGGTGATGGCATTTTTAAATTCTTGTTGACGAGAAGGAAGGGGAATGGGGGAGGAGTTGATTATTTTTTTGATACTGTGATCGCTGTAGCCATTGGAGAGGAAAGTGCTGTGTATGTGGTTAAGCTCATTAGTGAGGGCGGTTCCACTGGAACAAAGATTGTGGGCTCTCTTGGTAAGAGTTTTAATAATGCCATATTGTTGAGAGGGGTGGTGGTGGTGGGAGAGTTTGTGAATGTATCTGCCTGTGTGTGTGTGGGTTTTCTGTATACGGTGAAGGTAAGTGTATCATTAGGCAGTCGTGTGACTAAGGTGTCTAGGAAGGGTAAACAATTGTTCTTTTCCTTTTCCATAGTGAACTGGATTCTTGGATGTAGACTATTGAGATGACTGAGGAAGGAGTCTAACGTGTCTGGGCGATGAGGACAAATGAGGACTGAATGAGTTTAAGGCGAGGTATGATAGATACTGTATGAATGTCAAATAGTTGTGATGAATATGATTTGGGGCCTCCCTCGATGAGTCCAATGACTCCCTGGAGTTGCCCGTAATAATAGTAATAATAATAATAGTAATAATAGAGAACACATCATCTACATATCTTAGCCAGATAGAAGGTTTGAGTGGGGCTGAGTCTATGGCTCGTTTTTCGAAATCTTCCATAGAAATTGGCAAGGGGGGTGAGAGGGGGGAACCCATGGCAGTTCCCTCTATCTGCTTGTAGATTTTGTTGTTCCACGAGAAATATCTAGAGTTAATGGCAAAGGAAAAGAGATCTAAGATGTCAGAGGGAAAAACGTTTTCTAAGAGAGATAAGGTGTCAATTAAGGGAATATTGGTAAACAAAGAGGAGATATCAAAGCTTACCAATATGTCTGTCTTCTTCAAGGTTAAATTTTCTGTGAGGGCTTTAAAGTGGGTCGAGTTTTTTATATAGGAAGGAGACCTTCCGGTGAGGGGGATCAGAGAGTTGGCCAGCTGTTTACATAGTCTATAGCAAGGTGCATTGGTAGCATCTACTATAGGCCTGAGTGGGGAATTGGGTTTGTGGATTTTTGGTAAACCGTATATTTGGGGGGGACGGGAGCAGAAAGGTTTAAGTTTTTTCGTGACATCTGGGGGCCAGGAAGATACTTTTTTGAGTAAAATTTTAAGTTTCTTAACTTGTGTTTTTGTGGGGTCGTGTTCTAGCGGGATGTAGGTAGCGCGATCGCGGAGGATAATGTTCATTTTACGCTTATACTCACTGGTATTAAGAACAACTGTGGCATTACCCTTATCCGCTCTGGTGATGACGATACTTTTTTCTTTACGTAGTTTCAGGAGAGCTGTGCGTTGGGCATATGATAAATTACTTTTTGGCAGAGAAGAATGCGCGAGGATGTTGGCTACGTCAAGTCCGATGTTGTTAGCTATCTCCGACGGTAAGCGACCGATTCCACGTTCGATGTTCACCATTATGTCAAGCACCGGCACTTCCTTCGGAGCGACGGCAAAATTATGGCCGAGGCAAAGGGCGCTGATGGCATCGTCGTTGAGCCTTTTGGAAGAGAGGTTTATTACTGTCTGGAGAGGTTGAATTTGTGGTTGTGGTTTGTTTTTCACAAGGTTGCTAAATTTCTTGATGTGTTTATTTTTTATTTTTTGGAATTCTCTCTGTGCAGAAGTTTCCGAAATGCCAGAAAGAATCGACCAAAGTTCAGGGTTAAGAATGGTGGAGAGCTCTGAATGTAAGGAGCCAATGGCGGCATTCGTCACTGCGAGGGTAGCACGTGTAGAGGCGATTTGCTCGCGGAGTAATGCCTGGCTGGCACGGTTATATATACGAAGTGCTTTTTTAGAATGGAAATTGATCTTCATTTTAACGCAGTTTGGTATCACTCTTGTGTCCCGACATCGTTTTAAAAAGGCCAGCCTATTTAGTTGCCTAGATAGTCGTAGTTTTGACTTACCGTATTGCTTGGATTTGCGTGCTAGTTCTTCTCCATGGATGATTAGAATACGTGTGTAGAGGCTTAAGTGCTGTGAGGACATCATGTTGGAGGCTTAATGGATTTTTTACAACACTCAAAAAGAATTAAAATAGACTTTAATACTTCCTATATTTCGTCCTAGTCACTAGGACATCTACGGGGATTACAAAAAAATTAATGTAACATATGCACAAATAACAAACAATACTAAGCCCAACCACGTGGGTGACACTAAAGTCCTATCTAGGTAGAGCGCTCTCTAAGGGCAGTAGTAGGTGGCCTGGAATGTAAGGTGGGAACTCTGGTGATGAGTGTTTCCCAAATCTTCGGAAGCTTAATGCAACCATATTTATTGAGAAACCCACAGAGTATCATGGAAGAAAACCACCATGCTCCACCACAGCAAATTCAAGAAAGAGAGACTTTTCTTAGAAGCAGCAGCAGCTCTCAAAAACCAACCAAATCTCAATAAATATGGTTGCATTAAGCTTCCGAAGATTTGGGAAACACTCATCACCAGAGTTCCCACCTTACATTCCAGGCCACCTACTACTGCCCTTAGAGGGCGCTCTACCTAGATAGGACTTTAGTGTCACCCACGTGGTTGGGCTTAGTATTGTTTGTTATTTGTGCATATGTTACATTAATTTTTTTGTAATCCCCGTAGATGTCCTAGTGACTAGGACGAAATATAGGAAGTATTAAAGTCTATTTTAATTCTTTTTGAGTGTTGTAAAAAATCCATTAAGCCTCCAACATGATGTCCTCACAGCACTTAAGCCTCTACACACGTCTCCTTGAATACTGAAGCCCAAAACAGATGCAAGAAAATTATCAATGCTTCTAAAACAGAATTTGAACGGGCAAAAAGCAGGAAGCTTGCAGCCTGTCCAAATCGCAGAGCAATTGTTTGTAACTTTTGTCCTACACTATTCCCCCATCATACCCAGATGGCTCAACTACAACATCACCCACTGAAAAGGCTAACCTCCTGGCTTAACACTTTGCTTCTAAAGCACACATAACTGACAATGGCAAATGCCCTCCAGTCATTCCAACTGCCCAACATACAATGCCCCCCCTGTATCCTTTTTGTCAAAAAGAGATCACAAACCTGTCTAAATTAGACCCAAATCCTCCAATTGTCCTGAAGATCCATGCACCAGAACTGACTCCTATCCTATGCCATCTGTACGTACTCTCTTACTCCACTGGTATATAGATTCTAAAGCCTGAAAACTGGCCTATATTCAACCCATTCCTAAAAAGAGTGACAAATCACTGCCATCTAACTACTGCCCTATCTCACTCACGTCAGTCTTATCCAAGGTGATGGAGAAAACCATCAACTCTCAGCTCCTATTCTACCTTGAAGGTACCAGCTATTAAGTGAACACCAGTAAGGATTCCATTGATGCCGATCAATTGGAGATCTACTAAAATACATCAACCATCACTGTACAAATGCCATGGAGGAATTTGGCAAATCCCAAGTAGTTGCACTTGATATCTCTAAAAACTTTGACCGTGTCTGGCACAAAGGCTTACTAAGTAAACTTCCATCATTTGGACTGTCTTAGGACTTCTGCAGATGGACTGCCAGCTTCCTGTCTGGATGCACACTATGTGTGATGGTCGATGGCACCCTATCCTCTCACCATCCAACTAATGCTGGGGTCCTACAAGGTTCAGTTCTTTCACCGACCCGCTTATTTCTGAATATCAATGACCTACTTCAGTTGACCTCCAACCCAATACACAGTTTTACAGACAACAGCACATTGTACTCCTCCCTTTCATTTGACAAACCCTACTCTACACAACTCACTTAAATCAACAGGGCATCATCCATCACTGCCCTTAATTCTGACGTCCAGGCCATCCTCCAATGGGGCTCAGATAACCTCGTCAACTTCAACACTAGTAAAACCCAATTCTGTCTTATTTCTCACAAAACAGAACCATTTTCTCCCCAGCATTATTTTTGATAACACTCAAATTCCCAGACAAGATGAGATTTCTCTTCTCGGAATTACCCTGAGATGAAGCCTCTCCTAGCATATACACATCACAATCATTACATCCTCAGCTTCCAAAAAACTAGGTTTTCTCTTTCTCTCAAGTTACTTCACCTCTAAACAGCTGTTAACCTTATACAAATCACAAATCCACCCAGCTATCAAATACTGCTCTCACATTTGGAGTGGGGCTCTTAAAAGCTCCCTCAAAATGCTTGACTCAATACAGAGGAGAGGAGAGCAATTAGACTGATAAATGACCCATCTCTTACCAACTTGCTCCCCTCACTCTCACACAAACGTTTGGTCTCTGCAATTTGTATATTCTATAAATATTTCCATTGGAAATTTCCATCTGAAACAGCATCAATAATTTCCCCACTCTGTACTAAGTTCAATGGAACACGTACAGCTGCTGCCGAACATCTTTTATAGTACATCTTGAAACCGACAGAACAAGTTTCTTTTCCTACTCCTTCATCCCTGCTACTGCTGTACTGTGGAACAATTTTCCCCCTGACATATTTCCCAAGAAATATAACATACAGGCTTTTAAATCAAGTGTAAACAAGTTTCTCCTTTCCCACCCACTATCCATATACAATACTAACGTACTATAGGCCGTAAAATCTCCTGTATATGGGCCCAACATCAAAAAAAAAAATCTTAATTATTTTATTAATTAGTATTATTATTTTAGTCCTTTGGGTTTACAACAGCCATCCAGAAATGGCTAAAAGCAGGAAACTTACATCATGTCCCAAACCAGTCATGCTTTTGATGCCATAAAGTTTCTTGGTGCTCCTGATGGCATTTCTCCAATTGCATTGAAGATTGGTACTCTAGAGCTTCTCTATGTTTTGAGCATAGTATAAATCTTTTTATTCTATACTCTTTGCTTTTCCACTGGTATTTACCCTGGAAATTAGTCCAGTCCATTTTCAATCCATTCCTAAGAAGAGTGACAAATTTTTCCCATCTAACTGCCATCCAGTTTCACTCAGTTCTTTTTTAAGTAATGGAGAAAATTATTAACTCTCAATGTCTTATATTACTTTGAAACTTCTCAACTAATAAACTATTACCAGCACAGATTTGGTCACTGATCAACAGGGAGATATTCTTATTACCAACTTTTAGAGAAATGTCATGGAAAAGTTAGGGACGTGGTTGCTCTTGATATCTCTAACACATTTCATTTGGCACAAAGGCCTATTAGGCATGCTCCCATCATATAATCAAGATAAAAATGAATTAAGAAGAAGGGCTACGATAGCAAACAATTAGATGCATAGGCTGTTTAGAAGGAATGGATGCGAGTTTTTGGATGTGTGGAGTGAATTTGAGGGAAGACTGGATTTGTATAAGAGGGACGGCCTACACCTGAATGCCATTGGTAGCAGGGTCTAGAAAAAGTAATAAATGGTATGAGACCTAACACAGAGTCAAGAAAACTAAATTATTAAGGAAGCAATGGTGAGAATGTGAGTTGAATGACAATGTCATATAACTGAGTTAATGGCGGGAATAGGCTTTTCACGGAAATGCTGACAAGGAGAGAACGATTTTGACTAGGTGTGGACCCATCAAACGTATGCAAAGATGTCTACATGTATAAGTCACTAGAGAAGAATATAGACCTGCAAGTTGTTCAACTGTGTAATGCAGACTGCAGACAAGAGTAAACAAAGGAACATGCAGGTAGATTATTATGTCTGTATACGAATGCTAGGAGAATCAGAAACAAAGAGGTAGATATCTTAGTCAATATGTTGGGACCTCAGATTGTAGGCATTGATCAGAATCAGACATGTTCATATGTCTGATTCTGATAGCCATGAGACCTGGCTATCAGAATCAGACATATTAACTTGTATACAATGTAAATTGTACAGTATTTTTAGGAATGATAGACAGGTTAGGAGAGGAGGAGGCATGCTGCTAATGATGTCGGATGACTTGAATCTAGTTAGTGTTTAGACCTATGATTGTAATACTAGTAACAGTTTTTCAAGTGACAGTGAGTCTGAAGTCATCTGGTGTGAGATGGAATCTAGCAAGATAAATTACATAGTGGGGTATTGTTACAGACCTGGTGGATCAGTTGTTAGTGATGAAGAAATGCATCACAAAACAGAAAAGATGAGAACGGATCCAAATATTGACTGGGTATCACTAGAATTTAATGAGAAGAATGAAAATGAATTTATTGGACTATTGTGGGACAAGTTCCTCAAGCAGCATGTGACAGAAGGAACTCAAGGGCAAAGAGTGTTAGATTTTATTATAGTATTAGAGGGTGTTTCAGTTAAAGACGTAACTATTCTACCTCTAGTTGGTGATAGTGATCATACAGTACTCACTTGATAAGTGACTAAGTTTCTGAATGTTCCATACAGAAAACGTTACATGCTAAACTACAAAGCAGGAAATTATGACCAACTGAGGAGTATACAGAGTTCACGGAATGGTATGGGTTGCTGGATGGGAAGAATATCGACAGTGTATGGGAAGCATTTAAAAAATACTTAAATGATGTGATATTAGAGAGCGTTCCAAGAGTTCGAACAATAAATAGGGTAGAGTCAAATGGATGTGTAATCTTATTAAGCAAGAGATTGATAAGAAAAGGAGGATGTGGAAGGAATACTGTGTGCAAAAAGATGATGTCCATTATGAAAATTATAAGTAGCAGGTTAGAACACTCACAACTGTTATATGGAAAGCAAAGTCTGAGTGTGAAAAGAAACTGGCTCTGTGTGCTAAACACAACCCACAAGAATTCTATCAATAAGCTGCAAGTAAAAGAAACAATCAATATGAAAGACTAACCCTTCTAAATCCTGATGGCATGAGGGTTACAGATGCAGAAGAGGTTGTTCAGTTAATGAGTGCCCATTTTGTTAAAAACTATCAACCTGCTGTATGCAACTTTCCTCCTAATCTGAGTTTCTTCATTGGATGAAGAAACTCAGGTTAGGAGGAAAAGATATTAGAACTGTCACACAAAACTGAATAAGAATTCAGTAATAGGGACTGATGGGATATCAGAATGTGTGCTAAAAGAGTGTTCAGCTGACCTGCTACTCCTTTGACCAGGCTGTTTAATATGAGTCTCAGAACAGGGAATATTCTGCAGGAATGGAAAGAATGTATGGTAATTCCATTGCACAAGGGTGGTGCCAAAACCTATGTATACAACTATCAACCAATTAGTATCTCAGGACATGTAGAAAGGCTTATGTGTTCATCGTACATGTTGATTAATTTTAACAGTATGGGTAAGAACATAGACTGATAAGAAAATAACTATTTATTAACTTATTGCTGATATTTTGCTGGTATTCTATCCAGCATCTTCGGAGCACGAAAACAGTTTGTTACAATATGCGAAACAACAATCTGCTATAACAATGGAACTCATTTGAACAAATGTAATGTACAACACAAAGACTAAAGTCCTAATTAGGCACCATCTATGTTGGAAAACAAAATACAGAGATAAAGCAGTATTAATTTGGTCTTAAGATGACTGTCTCCCAAATCTTTGGCAAATTTATACAGCCATACTTGTTGCTATATAAAAGTTTCAGGGCTTCTGTTGATTCCAAGAACAATCTCTCTAACTTATAACTTCTGTGCAGTACTTTTGTTTTTTCCAATTGATCCTATGTGAAGGGGTATCCAAGGCATGGTCTGCTAGACTCGACTTGCCAAACTGATAGTGCCAGATGTATTTTTTATGTTCACTGAGGAGGGTGTCCACAGGTCTTCCTGTCTCTCCATAGTAGGCTCGATTACATGAACAGAACACTTCACAGACTCCTGGATTTCATAAAGAAGAGATTTCGTCCTTGGGTGAACAGATGAGAGTTGCCAATTTGACATACAGTTTAAATATGGTGCGTAGCTGATGTTTCTTAAGCACTCTAGATATCTTTTCAGATGTGCCTTCAATGTATGGGATGGTAACAGTTCTGCTGTAGTCTTCTGTGGCAGACAGTGGGGAGAATTTCTGGGGAGCACTTAAATGGCTATAATCCCATTACTTGGGATTATAGCCATTGGCTAAGAAGGTGTGATGTGAATGAGTGAGTTCAGCAGTGAGTGTATTTTCACTGGAACAAATTGCTCTAGCTCTGTGGGTTAATGTTTTTAGGATACCATACTGCTGAGATGAGTGATGGTGTGATTGTTTGTGCAAATATCTTCCTGTATGTGTGGGCTTTCTATAAACCAAAAATGACAAGGAACCATGGAATACATGCAATTAGTGAATCTAGGAAGGGCAGACGGTCATTAGCTTCCAGTTTTATTGTAAAGTTAATTTTTGGATGTGGGTTATTTAAATGAGCTAAGAATGTATCCAATGTGTTTGGGTCATGTGGACAAATAGCCAGCACATCATCAACTTAATGTAGTCAAAGCAATGGTTTGAGAGCGGCTGTGTTAATGGCCAGCTTTTCCAAGCGCTCTATGTAGAAGTTGGCTAAGGGAGGCAAAAGGGGAGAGCCCATTGCTGTCCCATATAATTGTTTGTATTATTATTATTATTATGTGACACCTCCAGGTAGTCCTAAGACTCATTGAGGAAGAGTGTGCCAACAGCAACGAACGATTGAACCCCATCCAACTACTAACCACGCTCAAACTTGCTTAAGCTATTAGTAGCAGAGGCTCTACAAATTGACCAACCTTTGCTGGCCATGTATATTTTTCCTTTCCATGTAAAATAACCTGCATGTACTGTGAATTTACTATTAATATTCCAGCCAATGAAATGGAAGAGGAAACAAATATCTTTACCAAAGAAATAATAGCACACAGCATAGATAAACTTAAAACTAGTAAAACACCTGGTATTGATCAAATACATGCAGAATTCTTAAAAGCAGAAAAGGAACAACTTTTGGAACCATTAAAAACATTATTTGAAAGGATCTACAAAAATGAAGAAATACCTACTGATTGGACCAAATCAGTTATAACTCCTATATACAAAAAAGGAGATAAAACAGAATGCAATAATTACAGAGGCATTAGCCTCCTCAGTATTCCAAGTAAGGTTTTTATGAAAGTACTCAAAAAAAAAAAAAAAAATTAAGTCATATATAGAACTAGCATTAGGAGAACAACAAGTAGGGGTCAGACCAGGACAAAGCACAATTGATCAACTATTTACCTTAAGACAGCTAATAGAAAAGACACTAGAGTACAACCAAAGTTGCTATATAAATTTCATAAACTTTTGTCAGGCATTTGATTCAATCCGTAGAAGAAAACTATGGAAAACTATGAAAGAATTTGAAATTCCCAACAAAACCATAAAAATAATAAAGAATCTATACAAGAAATCTGAAAGTGCAGTACGAGTGGAGTAAGACAGGGATGCAATCTGTCATCAGACCTGTTCAATCTTACACTGGAAGAAGCAACTGGTAAGGCCTTAAACAAAGAAGATCTCTGGAATCAAAATATATGGGAAAACTATAACAAATTTAAAAGTTGCAGATGAGATTGCATTACTTGCAAGCACGGAAGAAGATCTACAAAGAATTTCTGATAAAATAAAGGAAGAATGTATAAAATTTGGATTAAACATTAATATAGATAAAATAAAAACTATGCAAATAGGAAAAAGAAACACCAATCTGAAAATTAAAATTGATAGTAAGAATCTAGAGCAGGTAGAAAACTTCACCCTATCTTGGAAGAGTAATTGAGTACAACGATGAAATTACAAACTATATAAACAGACGAATCAGTCAAGCATTCCAAACTTTTGGATGACTTAATAAAATATGGAAGTCAAGAGACATCAAGCAAGTAACAAAAGTAAGAATATGAGACAATGGTCCTCCCAAAACTCCTCTATGGAAGTGAATGCTGGAATCTCAAAAAGGCTGAAGAGAAAAAATTATTAACTACTGAAGAATTATTAACTACACCAAACAGGACAGAATTGTTCAGACTCTCCAGGGACAGACAGAAGTGGAAAGAGTTCATTCATCCTCATCATCATTCACATACATGATGGAAGAGAGAAGACTGTGAATTTAAAAAGTTCAAATATAACGGGGGAAAGTGTGACGTTAGTCAATCAAGTAATTAACAGTACACATGTGAATAGTGAGGTGATATCAAAACTCACCATTATGTCTGAACTTTTTAAGGTATAGTTTTCTAAAATACTTTTTATTTGGGCAGAATTTTTAATAAAGGAGGGAGAATTGATTGTGAGAGTGGCTAGTAGTTTAGCTAAATGTGTAGCAAGTTTGTATGTGGGATTGTTTATGCTATCCAGGATAGGGCATAAGGGTGTGAATTTTTGAGTGAATTTTTTGTTTGTTTGTGAATTTTTGGTGCTCCATATATCCTGGGTGTTTTAACTTGAAAAGGCTTCCGTTTGTTAATCGTTTCTTTGGACCAGGAAGTGACTTTTATCAATAATTTGCACACCTTATTCTTTTGTGAGTTGGTGGGATCGGGATCCCAACTCGCTTTCACACAAAAATGTGGTACAATCAGCAACAAACAACAAATTGCCTTTTTGAATAAATTTGGATATTCTTCTTTTCAGTCACACCAAAACTCCATTTAATGAAACTTCATTAAATTTAACTTTTATTTCACTGTTTGATGTCAGGTTGATGAGATTTTCATATTCTGAAGTAGACGCAGTTCCTCTGTTTTTTTTTTAATATTGAGAGGATTGAGAACCCAATAGTTATTATCTTTTAGTAGATGAACGTATTCATTTAACATCATATTTATTTTAGATGACAAATCATTTCTTTTTGAATTTCCTTGTCAATTTCACAGTTCGATTCATGTAAAAAATCACAAAATGATTGCAGCGCAAAACACCACTGATCTATGACTGATATGCCTGCTCATATGCTGCACCCCACCTCACCTCGCTACAGATGATTTTGTAGGAGATATGACTCAACTATTGGTGGGAGAATCAAAAGTTTCAATTCATTCATCCACCACTTGACTCAATGGATTTTATTGAAATTTTTGAAACTTTATTTAAATAAATTTTTCATACATATTTTAAACTATTAATTAGAGCTAAAACTAATTTTATTGTGGAACTCCAAATTTTATCAGCAGAACCCTAGGATTTTGTAGAACACACTGCTCTAGAGCAGTGGTTCTTAATCTTTTTTTGCCTGGCACCCCCTTTCAACTATTTGTATGGCCTGGTGCCCCCTACTCAATTTTACACTTGGTTAATGACAGCCATAATAAAGACAAAAGTAGGAAAACTAAAAAATGTGTGATTGTGAGGTGTAAGACAGGGATGCTGCCTGTCACCGATGCTCTTCAATATATTTGCAGAAGAAATGATAAAAGAAGCATTTTATGAAGAGGAAGGAGGAATCACTATTGGAGGAAGAACAATACAAAATATTAGATTTGCAGATGATCAAACAATATTAGCTAATACCGAAGATGAACTACAGCACCTAATGCAAAAGTTTGAAAATATATGCAAGAAATATGGTAAGAAAATTAACGCAAAGAAAACAAAAGTGATGAGAGTCTCCAGGAAACCAGGAAGTATCAAGGTGATGATGAATGGAGAAAGTATAGAGCAAGTGAGACAATACAAATACCTTGGTAGTATAATACAAGAAAATGGAAAATGTGACATGGAAATAAAAGAAAGAATTAACAAAGGAAAATATGCCTTTTATAGCAAGAAAAATTTGTTTATTAATAAAATGCATAAAAATCTAAAGAAAAGGCTTATTAAGTGCTATATTTGGAGTATTACCTTATATGGGTCAGAAACATGGACAATTAGGAAGAAAGAAGCTAAAATATTGGAGGCATTTGAAATGTGGTTATGGAGTAAAAAGGAAAAAATAAAGTGGACTGAAAAAATCACCAATGAAGAAGTATTACAAAAAGTTGAAGAAAGGAATTTACTAAAGACCATAAGAAGAAGAAAACATAACTGGATAGGACATGTATTAAGAGGAGACAGCCTACTGAAAAGAATGATAGAAAGGAAAATTGAAGGAAAGCGACCAAGAGGAAGAAGACGTCTAACGATGCTTGATGATATAATGGGAACAAGAAGGTATCAGGAAATGGAGGAGGAAGCAAGAGACAGAGGAAATTGGGGAAAGAGAATCTGCTGAGTTATACCATTGGACCTGTCAAGAGACAGAACACTAATGATGATGATGAATGACTCAAGATAATTATAATATATTATTAGGCAAACCTAAATTATATTTGAACATATCTGAACTGATAGTTAATTAAAAATTAATGACTTTGATACAAATTAATTTTTACTCAA
This sequence comes from Typopeltis vanoorti, assembly GCF_054136105.1. Classification (NCBI taxonomy): domain Eukaryota; kingdom Metazoa; phylum Arthropoda; class Arachnida; order Uropygi; family Thelyphonidae; genus Typopeltis; species Typopeltis vanoorti. The sequence goes on along the minus strand of NC_143565.1, from coordinate 4,406,477 downwards.
AAAAGATGTAAACTTACTGTATTAATAAGCCAATCATTAATAGCCAAGCTGAGCCTGATGAGATCCTGATAATTTTTCAATATCAAGTTCAATGTTCGACAAACGAAGTCTTAAATCTCCTCTTTCACTTATTTGCAATCTATTTCACTGCTTAGCTAACAATTGCAACATGATGCTAAATCCTTCCTTGACCAAGTATGAAGAAGGAAAAGCAATGAGCAGTAATTTTATTTCTTGCCAAAACTGAGGATACTTGCATTGCATGTTTGGCCAGAATCTTTCATAGCCATGCTGCTGAAATTGTATTTGAACTTCAAAATTATTTTTTAAGTCAATAAATTCTTTGCACAGATTTGGATGAACAGAAGTGGCATCAGAAAGAAAGAATATCATCAAAGTCTTTGAATCTGATCATCAAGTCTTCTTTCAATGTCAGAAGATGGGAACAATGACAATCCAAATCTGTATCTAATATTAAATCATCATCTATTATTTTTAGACTTGGGAACTGTAGAAAATCTCATCTTGTAATTAAGTCCAGGATGATTTTTAAATTTAGTCTTTAATTCACGAAAGTACTCCACATTTTTTTTTTTTTTTTGCTTTATTTGGATGCTTTGCTCTTAAATGCTCAATCATTCTTGGAGGCTTCATTCCTTCATTTGAGAAAGTTTTTTTAGATATTAAGCACATTGGTAACTGCTCATTATTTATAGATGGAATAACTCCATCTTTTAAATATTCACTTGAATATTGATGACACTTCCTTTCTTTCACACATTTTAATGGGCTACAGTGCTTCACAATATCAACCAAGTGCACCACATGATGATCACGGACTAGATGTAAACTGCAAATTTGGGTTGTAAGATAGGCATTAGGAAAAGTAACAGATAAATCTTATAAAAGTAGTGGATTCTGCTAAGAATAGCCCAAATTAATTATTTTCAATGTATAAAATTCAGACCAAAAAAGTAGCCCAAATACTTAACTTTCAATGTAAAAATTCTAAAAAATAAGTAGTGAATAAATTTGAACAGTATTGCCAGACACAGTATTCTGAACAGGGTTGCCAAACATACAATATAAATAGGGATGCTAGATTAAATACGGAATTTTTTTGCTTTTATTATATTAGCAGTCATATAATGCTTACCACCCCCCTCAGCATTCACAGCACCCCCTCAGGGGAAGCACTACCACACAGGTTAAGAACCACTGCTCTAGAGGATGAGCTTACCATAATAAAAGGGAGGGAATCTTTCATTAGCTTTTGTCTGTTGTAAGTACATACTCCCAGCAGTGGTAAGATGATCATTTTTGGTTAAACACATTTATACACATAAACAGTATGTGGTCACCCATTCTTCTTCAACTGATCTGCCTCTTAGGATGGGTCTAGTTCTCTGATTAGGAGGTAACGACAAACAAATAAAAGTCTACATAAGGTAGACATGAAAGAGGGAAATAGTGGCAATGGTTATGAGGAAGTGTGGTGTAATGTGGAAGTTGAGAAGAAGACATATTTAGTTGGATGTAACTATAGGCCTGGGAATGTGGAAGGTGGTGATGAAGAAATGTATAAACAACTTGGATTAGTGAACAAATGAAGGGTAATTATTACGGGTGATTTTAATTATGACGGTATAAATTAGAATGAAGAGAAAGCATTTGGGAATAAGGAAAGTGAATTTTTCCAGTTCTTGAGAGAGATAACTATCTCAGGTAGCATGTAAAGAAAGGCATGCGAGGATCAAGAGTTCTAGATCTCATCATTTCATCAGAGGATGTAATTGTTAGAGGGGTTTCACATTTTCCTCCAGTTGGTGAAAGTGATCATGAAGTAATCACCTGTGTTGTGGCTAGTCATATGCAGGCTTTTGCGAGGAAAGGATATATGTGGAATTATAAGGCTGGTGATTATGACAAGCTTAGGAGACAACTTCGAGCTATAACATGGAACGAGGAGTTGAGCGGTAAGGAAATAAATGATGCATGGGAAGTTACAAAGAAATACATAACAGCATCAATGTACGAATGTAACCTAAAGGCCAAAAGGATGAATAAGGTTGGTGTAAAATGGATGAATGTGGAGCTTAAGCATGAAATCTGGAAAAAGAAAGTACTTTGGAGGAAGTACAAGGGCAAAACAGCAGCTAGAGCATATGAACAAAAGTCGACTGAATGAACCAGCCAATAATAAAAAGTATGACAGGAAAAATAGACGTATGAGTGTGAACATGAACAAAATGAAGGATAGAGTGCTGTATGGACACTCGTTAGTACGAGGTGTGATAGTAGAGGATTTGACAAAATCGTACCAACCTGGTGTAACCATAAAGGATGTAACTGAGTCTATTAGAGAGCAAAAGGAAAGGGTGAAAGAAACGATTGTTGTGGCAGGTACGAATGATTTGAAAGGAGACAAAATGGAAATGATAGAAGACCTGAATGAATTGTTTGAGGTAGCAAAAGAAAAGAGTGAGAGTGTTAGAATGATTAGTCTTTTGCCACGGTATGATAGTGAAATGTTTAAAAGGAGGGCCATAATTGCGAATGACTTTATGCGTGGGCTATGTATGACGAGTGGTGTGGAATTTGTGAACGTGTGGAGTGAGTTCGATGGGCGAAAGGATCTATATAAGATGGATGGCTTGCATTTGAATGGTTACGGTGTAAGAAGACGTGAGAAAGTGTTGCTGAATGTGGTGGATGTGCAAATTCAGGGAAACTAGATTTATTAAGGGGGGGGGGGGCAGATATACAGTCAATAGGGAGGCAGTTGAATGTTAAGAATGAATATAACATGCCCGAGCAAATAAGGACAACAAATCAGAGTGAGATAGTTAATATAAGGCATCAAGGTAGGGTTGGGGCTAATGGGGATCTTAAATTCATGTACACTAATGCTAGGAGTATTAGGAACAAGAAGGAAGAGTTTCTGGCCATGGTTGGCACTTCCAGACCACAGGTTATTGGCATTAGTGAAACATGGCTGACTGTAGATGATATAGCTAGTGGGATTGAATGATCGGTATAGTGTGTTCAGGAATGACAGGGAGAATAAAATGGGAGGAGGAGTATTGTTGATGATAGCTGATGAGCTGTAGCCAAGGAGAATAGAAGTTGAATTGCAGGATAGAGAAAAGACCACATTTGAGGCCATTTGATGTGAGATTGTGGCTAGCAGAACTAAATATACAATTGGGTGCTGCTATAGACCAGGAGATGGAAAAGATGGTGGTGACAGTATGCGCAAGCAAATAGAAGAAATGAGTGGAAGGAGGGTGATTATTATGGGAGATTTCAACTATGGTCGAATTGATTGGAGTGAGGAGAGGACACACGGGAGGAAGGAATTGGATTTTATGCGGTTATTAAGGGATAACTATCTGCGACAGCATGTAATGGAAAATACTAGGGGTCAGAGAGTGCTTGACCTAGTAATTACATCTGAGGATTTGGCTGTAACAAATATGACCACATTGCCACCAATCGGTGAGAGTGATCATAGGGTCTTGACTTGGGAGGTGGCTAAAGGTGTAGAATTTTCAATTAAGACAGGGTACATGTGGAATTATCAGGCTGGAAAGTATGACAAGCTTAGGAGTTTGATTGGTTCAGTGCCATGGCATGTACAACTACAAGGACTAGAAGTCGATAGTGCATGGGAGGTAGTTAAGAAATGTTTGCATGAAACAATGGCTGACTGTATACCTAGAGTCCGAATAATAAATCAACTAGGGGTTAAATGGATGAATAACACCATTAAGCTTGAGCTGCAAAAAAAGAAACAACTATGGAGGGAATTTAAGGAGAAAGGTGACTGGCAGGCACATGAACGGTATAAAGCGCAGGCCAGAAGGGTAACGAGTGTGGTAAGAAAAGCAAAAAAGGATTAAGTTTTTGCTTTTTAGATATGTAGCAAGTAAAAGGAAAAATGTACATGGCAGAATGATTTTAAAGAATGCCGATGGTAGGGAGGTAACTGAATCAATTGATATAGTTGAGTTACTGAGTGAGCACTTTGCAAGAATATATCATCCAGGTGGTGACATTGCAGAAACGAATGTACCAGTAGATCATACAGGAATTGTGGTGAATGAAGTGGAGGTGTGTAGTCTATTGCATAACCTCAATGTCAATACATCTGTGGGATTGGATGGTATACCAGCTCGTGTTGTAAGAGAAACAGCTTAAGAATTGTCAGTACCCTTGACCATTTTGTTTAATTTGAGTCTCGGGTCTGAGTTATTCCCCAGGGGGTGGAAAGAGGGGAAAATAGTTCCACTGCATAAAGGTGGTTCAAAGACTGCTGTTGTAAATTACCGACCGATTAGCATATCAGAAATCATTGTCAAGGTCTTAGAGAAATTAGTCAAGAAAAGAATACAGGATTGGATAGATGAAAATGGGATATTGTATGGGGGACAACATGGTTTTGTGAAGGGTAGATCATGCCTCAGTAACTTGCTCACGTTTTATAACACAGTGACGGCTGAACTGGATAGGGGTAATGGGTTTACAGTAATACTACTGGACCTTGCCAAGGCTTTTGATAGGATACCACATAGAACCCTAATCAGTAAACTGGAGCAGATGGGGATAGATATAGGGTTGGTGAGATGGATAGGAGGGTGGCTGAAGGAGAGAAACCAGAGAGTGGATTATTCAGGAGTGGAGTCTAAAAGATGGCTTGTGACTAGTGGAGTGCCATAGGGCTCTGTTCTTGGACCACTGCTTTTCAATTTGTTCATCAATGATATAGGAAAGGATTTGAGAGGAAGTGTTCACTTGTTTGCTGATGATGCAAAGTTGGGTAGAGCAATTATGAGTGTACAGGATGTCAAAATTTTACAGGATGATTTGGATAGTTTGGAGGACTGGGGTAGGAAAAATGGATGTCAATTTAATGTGCCAAAGTGTAAGGTTATGCACTTTGGGGTGAAAAGAATAGCAGCAGTATATCGCATTGGTGGAACCGTACTCCAGAAGATTGATGAGGCCAGGGATTTCGGAGTGTTGGTGGATAGGGAATTGAAGTTTAGGGGGCACATTGCAAAAGTGACTAAAACAGCTCACCAAATCACTTGCCTTCTGAAAAATACTTTAACATGCAGAGACAAACAAGTTGTTGTTCCTCTGTATCGAGCCTTGATAAGTCCCCATCTGGACTACTGTGCCCAGTTATGGGCACCAGGGTTTCTTCCTGATGGGGAGGAAGTGGAGAGGATCCAGAGACGAGTGACCAAGATGATAGCAGGTCTGTGGAATGAACCTTATGAAAATAGGTTGAAGATTTGTGGGTTGCAGAAATTGGTCGATAGGCAAAAGAGGGGTGATATGATTGAGACATTCAAATTACTGAAGGGTTTCTATAAGATTGATCCAGAAGATATTTTTGAAAATATGACTGGTGGCAAGAGGACTAGGGGCCATGAATGGAAGCTGGGCAAGAGAATGGTTGACAAGGGTGTTAGAGCTAGGTTTTTTACTTGGAGAGTGAATGAGTGGAATAAGCTTCCAGAGTCTGTTGTGGGTGCTACGACTGTGAATGAGTTCAAGGCAAGGTATGATAGATACTGTGTGAATGTCGAATAATTGTTCTTGACATGATGTTAGGGCCTCCCTCGATGAGTCTGTCGACTCCTTTGAGTTGCCCAGAACAATAATAATAATAATAATGGTAATCAGTCATATGAAGAGTATAAAGAACAAGCCAGGAGAGTGACTCAGTTAGTAAGGAAAACAAAAGTAGAGTACGAGCAGAAATTGGCAAATCAGGCTAAGAAAAACCCTAGAGAGGTTTTTTTAGATATGTGGCAAGCAGAAGGAAGAATGATCATGGAAAGATGAAGTTAAGGGATGAAAGTGGTAGAATGGTAACTGATGCAGAATACATTATTGAGGTATTCAGTGATCAATTTATAAGTGTGTTTAATCCTGATCAGGGTGAAATCATGAGGAACTTGAATGTAGGGGACATAGGAGAGGATAGCTTAATTGTGAGTAAGCAGGAGGTATTTGAAGAAATAAATAACCTAGATGTTAATAAGGCGATAGGATTTGATGAAATATCACCACGCAGAATGTTCCAGGGAACTGGCAGTTGCATTGTCATGCCTGTTTAACAAGAGTTCTGCAACAGCATAGGTTTCAAGGGAGTGGAGGGAGGATAAAATTGTTCCACTGCATAAAGGTGGCGATAAGGCTGTAGCTTCAAATTATAGACTGGTCTGTATATCTGGAGCAGTATTTTCTGTGGTTATCAGCATGGGTTTTAAGGGGAGATCATGTTTCACTAACTTACTTATGTACTATAACAAGGTGACATATACCTTGGGTAGAGGAGATGCATATACAGTGGTGTACTTGGATTTTGCAAAGGCTTTTGATAGACTGCCACATGACAAGCTCTTAATTAAATTGAAAGAGATGGGACTAAATAACAGACTTCTGAGTTGGATCAGTGACTGGCTGTCAGATAGGTATCAGAAAGTTTATATGGGGGTGCAGTATCTAGAAAGAGAAAGGTCACCAGTGGTGTGCCACAGGGGTCATTTTTGGGGCCATTGTTGTTCAATTTGTATGTTAATGATATTGGGTTGGGATTAACTAGTGATATCCAGCTGTTTGCAGATGATGCAAACCTGGGGAGAGAAATGCACAGCCAGGCTGATGTTAATGCCTTACAAGAGGACTTGAATAGATTGCATGAATGGGCAGGTAAGTGGAACTTTCAGTTCAATGTTGCCAAGTGTAAGGTTTTGAGATTTGGTAAGCAACGAGGGGATGCCAAATATACACTTGGTGGGGAAACTTCAACAGAAGTAGAGGAGATTATTATTATTATTATTATTATTATTATTATTTGACACCTCCAGGGAGTCCAAAGACTCATCGAGGGAGAGTGTGCCAACAGCATCGAACGATTGGCCCCCTTTCAACTACTAACCGTGCTCAAACTTACTTAACTGAGCCATTAGTAGCAGAGGCTCTACCAATCGACCAACCTTTGCCGGCATGAGAGATCTAGATGTGATGGTGGACAAGGACTTGAAATTCAGGGGCCACATTGCACAAGTTGTGAAGACATCACATCGAATAATGGCAATGATGCGGAGAACCCTGACATGCAGAAATAGAGAGGTTATGATTCCATTACCATACAATAATCCATATCAGGCTTTGATTAGGCCTGATATGGATTGTTGTGCACAGATTTGGTCGCCGGGTTTTCATAGTGACGAGGATATGTTGGAAAGGGTACAGAGAAGATTCACAAAGGTAGTCAGTGGTCTCTTTGGAATGTGGAGTACGAGGACAGATTGAGGGAATGTAAGTTGCAGAGCCTCGTGAATAGGAGGAAGAGGGGGGGGGGATATGATTGAGACATATAAACTGGTCAAGGGGTTGTTATCAGGTAGACATGGAAGAGATTTTTCATAGAATTGGAGAGGGAAGTAGAACAAGAGGCCATTGCTGGAAACTGTATAAGGAGAGTGTGAGCAAAGGAGTGAGAATCAGGGTCTTTGCATGGAGGGTGGTTGATGAGTGGAATGCATTGCCTGAGTGTGTTGTGGATGTGGACACATTGAATCAGTTTAAGAGTGGTTGGATGAGCATTGTATGCAATAGTCAGTACCTCCCACAATGAGTCTCTGACTCCATGGAAGTCGGGTGTTGATAATAATAATAATAATAAATGCAGTTGGCATGTTACCTCTCTACTGCATCCCTAAGGGCAAGAATTTATGCCTGTAAATCTGTAAGTGTGTGTTCATGGGACCAATTAGCTGTTTTGAGGGATGAAAATTTGAGTTTCAGGGAGAAAAAGCCTTTTACCACTATATGAGACTGGCTAACTCACTACTGGATCGAAAAGACCTGATAAAAGTTCCTCACATCATAGATGGGATTTGAACCCAAGTCTTTCCAAACAAAAGGCTTGTCTATACCAGCTGAGCTACAGAGCTGACTCATGAGCTTCCATAACTCAGTTGATCTAGATCAGTGCTTCCCAAACTGTGAGCTGTGGCCCCCTTGGGGGCCGTTAATTTTGTCGAGGGGGCCGTGAACTAATGAAAACAAATTTTAAATGTTTTAAGACAAAGTCTGCCATGTCAAATGCGTATGTAAGATGCTGAAATGTAATATCTGCATTTGATTTTTTCAATATTCACTGTGCATGTTTTGTATTGAATATAAATACAATAAATATTATAATAATATATGTCTGTATTATGATTTTTTTTTTCTCGATGGGGGTCGTGAAATATTTTAATTTTTCCAAGGGGGCCTTTAAGTTTGGGAAGCATTGATCTAGATGATGCCCTTTGGTCAGAAAGACCTGGGTTCGATTCCTGTCAGTGATGCGAGGAACCTTTATCTGGTCTCTTTCGCCAAAATGTGAGTTCGCCGGTCTCATACAGAGGTAGTGGTTTTTTTCAACTGGTTTTTCATCCCCCAGAACAGGTAAACTGGATCTGTGAACACACATGGATTACAGTCATGAATAGTGCCCTTAGGGGATGCAGCAACAAGTGACGAACCAGTCACATTATATTGTTATGAACTCCCTCATTAGGGGACTTTACCTATCCTAAATGGATGGTTGAGATTAATCAATCAAACTGATAACCTCTGTAATAATTTCTGATTACAGTGATAATGAGCTGAAAATTAGCAGCTGCTGGCTCAGCTTAGTATGGACCTAAATGAATCCTAATTTACTAATGAATATAGCTTACTGCATAAGTAATGCTGCCCAATGTTTAACAGTAAATGAAAAGAGAAGACTAAACAATACAAATAACTACTTGATTCTTTGCATGCTTAAATGAGAAAAACCAAGAATAAATGTTAATACTCTAATGCAAACCAACCCGGTGAACACATACATCTACAGTCATAAAATACTTACTGGGCAAGGAAGGCAATGGGAAACCACCTTGTTCCATAATCACTTCCCTGGTTAAGTAGCATACTGATACCCTACCAACTAACAGGTTGATAAAGACAACACACCACCACCACTCACTCAAGTTTGCAAAAATAAAGAGAGAAATAATTATAAATCACTTTCCTTTCCTTCAGTGTTTCACAGTGATCATCATTCATTTTTCACAAATTATGGACTCTACAACCATGAATAAATAATTATTTTAATTTCTCGATGTTTCGACCTTCACATTGAGGTCATCATCCGATGTATACACATATATATACAGAAACAAGCTTAATTACATTTCACATAGTATGCTGAAGAGGCAATGATTTGATCAAAGGTTATCATACTGGCCTGACCTCTGGTGAAATTAAAATAAAATAAAATAAATTTACTAAAATAAAGAGCCAAAATGCTTCACTTCAGCCGCTAAGATAGTGTCCATATATTCGCCTCTTACTGGTTCATTTTGATAAAAGTTTCACTGACCTGACAGCTGTTTCAAACTGGTTGGTTTTCATCAGAGATCAGGCAGAAACTTTAACAGCTGTCAGGCCAGTGAAACTATCAAAATGGACCAATAGGAGGTGATATGGACACTGTCATAGCAGGCATGTCTCCTATAAGGTCCAGCTAGGTCAACGGGTAAATACTGGCGAGTATATTCCCGTAAGCCCTCTGGTCGAAGTAAATACTTTTACGCACTGACTGAGGGTTCGCTTATGAAAATTACCTCTCTGATGTTTCTAGTTCCTTAGTACTGAGAGTTTTTGCTCTCTTAACCTGCTGTGACCATTTTTTTAGGAAGGTATTGCTGACAACTTTTATCAGAAACCGACACATACTGGCCAATATATACACAAAAATCGGTGTACTCGATCAGTGTACTTCGTGACACATTATCTGACATTTTGAACCCGCAGCTATGGGAGATTTTGGATAGAATCTCCGACTCTACAGCCAATAAAGAATTTGCTAAAGTTAAAAACCGACACCAGAAAAAATTTGAAATCCTCCAGCAACGCAATGTTACACAGCGGCCGCATTTTCATCAAGATGGCGTTGTTGTGAACCTATCATCGACAACCTTATCCAAAGAGGCCACCAGTGCATTAAGTCTTGGACACAATTTTGCCGTTACTCCAAAAGATGTGCCTAAAACCAAAATAATGGCTTCCGTTGAACGTGGGATTCACGACTTGCCACCAGCCATAGCCAATGATATCAGGTTAGACGTGGCCTGATATTATTGGTTATGGTATAATATAATAAGCTATAATATCCTTATCCATTCTAAGCCTCCCAAAAATAATATCCCACATAAAGAAATAATAGCCCTAAAAGAACTACGCAATAATAACCACATTACAATAACCAAATCAGACAAAGGAAACGCCACTGTAGTTATTGGATACAACAGAATATGAAAGCAAAATGCATACACTGCTCCAAGACCGGTCTACATATCAAATCATAGATCGAGATCCCACCAACTCACAAAAGAAAAAGGTGTGCAAGTTATTGAACAAAATCACTTCCTGGCCTAAAGAAATTGTCAAAAAACTTAAACCCATACACGTTAAAGCACCCAGAATATATGGTGCTCCAAAAATACACAAACAAGGTACACCTTTACGTCCTATTGTAGATAGTATAAACAGTCCTACATATAAACTAGCCAAACATTTAGCAAAATTACTAACCACTTACATAAACAATTCTCCCTCTTTTGTTAAAAATTCTACCCACCTAAAAAGTATTTTAGAAAACCACACCTTAAATAGTTCAGACCTAATGGTGAGTTTTGATATCACCTCATTATTCACTAATGTACCACTGACTGAAACACTTAACTTACTAAATTCACTATTTCCCCCAGATATATACCAGCTATTTAAATTCACAGTACAGGCAGGTTATTTTACATGGAAAGGGAAAATATACAAACAGTTAGATGGGAAAGCTATGGGTTCACCTCTTTTTCCCCCCTTAGCCAACTTCTACATAGAACATCTGGAAAAATTAGCTATCAACACAGCCACTCTCAAACCTAGCCAGAGGCTAGGTTTGAGAGTGGCTATGTTGACGATGTGTTTGCCATTTGGCCACATGGCCCAGACACATTGAATACATTTTTAGTGCATCTAAATAGCCAGCATCCTAAAATCCACTTTACAATGGAACTAGAAGCCAATGACTGCCTGCCTTTCTTGGACACACTGATCACACGTCTTCCAGAAGGTTCTTTATCATTTTCTGTTTACAGAAAACCCACACATACAGGGAGATACTTACACAAACAATCACACCACCACCCTTCTCAACAATATGGTATCTTAAAAACACTAACCCATAAAGCTAGAGCAATCTGTTCCAATGATATTGCTCTCACTGCTGAATTTTCTCACCTACGTCAAACCTTCTTAAACAATGGTTATAATCCCCGTAAAATAGATAACATACTAAATGCTACCCATAAATCCCCTCTATCTACCACAGAAGACTACAACAAAACAATCACCATCCCATACATTAAAGGCACATCTGTAAAGATATCTAGGGTGCTTAACAAACACCAATTACGCACAGTATTTAAACCTTATAAAAAATTAGCAACTCTCATCCATTCACCTAAGGACAAATGCACTCCTTTATCACATCCTGGTGTCTACGAAGTGCCCTGTTCTTGCCATCAAGCATACTACGGACAGACAGGAAGAAATGTGGATATCCGCCTCAGTGAACACAAAAAATATATCTGACACTTTTGCTATGGTAAGTCGGGTCTGGCAGACCATGCTTTGGATACCCCTACACACAGGATCAATTGGAAAGAAACAAAAGTAATGCACAGAAGCTTCTACAAGTCAGAGAGGTTGTTCCTGGAAGCAACAGAAGCCTTGAAACATACCCCAAACCTTAACAAGTATGGCTGCATAAATCTACCAAAGATTTGGGAGACAGTCATCCTAAGACCAAATTAATATTTATTACTTTTATTTTTTATCATTTGGACTACTATTTCAAAACTTTGATTTTTTTTATTTATTTATTTATTTATTTTTTTTTCTTTCTTTCTTTTTTTTTTCTTTTTTTGTTTTTTATTTTATTTATTTATTTATTTTTTATTTTTAAACCTAGATGGCGCCATATTAGGACTTTAGTCTTGTGTTGCACGCTGCAATCACTTATACTGTCCCCACTGTTACACCGGATTGTGGTTGTCTTGCCTTTGTAACAAACTTTGTGTTGTGTGCTCTGAAGATGCTGGATATATTACCAGCGAAATATTAGCTTTTAAGTTAATAAATAGTTATTTTCTTAACCATCTGTGTTCTTTTTATACCGTGAAACCTATCATAACATATACACAAAAACTCCTACCACCACCCAACACAAAAACTAGAGGTCATTAATACACTTAAAAACAGGGGTTTCAAGATTTGCTCCAATGAACAAGCAGTTAAAGATGAATTAAAAGTTATCAGCAATACCTTCCTAAAAAATGGTTACAGCCAAAATACTATCAACAAAATTCTGTACAAGACCTCACTTAAAAACAAAAATAAACAAGACTATAATAAAACTGTAACCATTCCATACATTAAAGGGATATCAGACAAAATAAACAGAATACTACAAAAATACAACCTTAAAGCCATCTTTAAATCTCCTGCAAAATTAAAGAACTTACTTCAACACTTGCAAGGATCCAGTCCCTCCACTGGCCCACCCTGGAGTATACCATATTCATTGCACCTGTAATTTGTCCTATATAACTGAAACAGGAAGCACAATTTCTATCAGAAAAAAGGAACATAAACGATACATTAAATATAATAACTATGGTTAGACTGGTCTTTCTGATCATGCCCTGAACACTTTACATAGAATTAACTGGAAAAGCACCTGTTGTTTACATCACACCAAAACATGGTATGAACGTAAATTTAAGGAGCCCTGTGAGATTCTTATCAATCACCCTAATCTTAACAATAATGATGGTCTAAAAATCCCAAACATATGGAAGGCACATATTTTACCCACTTAACCTTTCTCCCTAAGAGTTAATTTTAAATAGAACTGTAGGTAATCCAGGATCCTATATCTAATATAACAATTGCCATGTTAAATTAGGACATCGTTTTCACTGTAACAAAACTATCTATATGAAAGAATGTTTCTCTGATGTTGTCTTAAATAGAATATAGCTTTGATGTAGTTTTTTTTATATTTTTATTTTTTTAAATTTTTTGATTTATTTTATTTCATTTATTTATTGTAATTTTATTTTAATTTCACTAGAGGTCAGACCTGTAGAATAACCGTTGATCAAATCATTGTCTCTTCAGCATACTATGTGAAATGTAATTTAGCTTGTCTCTCTCTCTTTCTCTCTCTCTATATATATATACTCCAGATGATGACCTTGATATGAAGATCGAAACGTCGGGAAATTAAAATAATTATTTATACCATGGTTGTTGAGTCCAAAAAATATGAAAATTATAAATCACAGTGGACTTGTGATATACTCTTCTGACATGTTACATAACATTTTTTTAAAAAAAATTCTTCTCATGGCTCATGTTGTAATAGATTTCACGGTATGATATGAACACAGATGGATAAGAAAATAACTATTTATTAACTTAGAAGCTAATATTTTGCTGATATTATATCCAGCATTTTCAGAGCACACAACACAAAGTTTGTTACAAAAGCAAGACAATCACAGTCCGGTGTAACAGTGGGGCTAGTATATGTAATTGCAGCGTGCAACACAAGACTAAAGTCCTAATATGGCGGCATCTAAGTAAAAAAAAAAAAAAATCAAAGTTTTGAAATAGTAGTCCAAATGATAGTCTTAGAAAGTTTTAAAAAATAAAATAAAATAAAAGTAATAAATATTAATTTGGTCTTAGGATGACTGTCTCCCAAATCTTTGGTAGATTTATACAGCCATACTTGTTAAGGTTTGAGCATGTTTTAAGGCTTCTGTTGATTCCAGGAACAACCTCTCTGACTTGTAGAAACTTCTGTGCATTACTTTTGTTTCTTTCCAATTGATCCTGTGTGCAGGGGTATCCAAAGCATGGTCTGCCAGACCCGACTTGCCATAGTGAAAGTGTCGGATATATTTTCTGTGTTCACTGAGGCGGATGTCCACAGTTCTCCCTGTCTGTCCATAGTAGGCTTGATGGCAAGAACAGGGCACTTCATAGACTCCTGGATGTGATAAAGGAGTGCATTTGTCCTTAGGTGAACGGATGAGAGTTGCTAATTTTACATAAGGTGTGAATACTGTGCGTAGTTGGTGTTTGTTAAGCACCCTAGATATCTTTTCAGATGTGCCTTTAATGTATGGGATGGTGATAGTTTAGTTGTAGTCTTTTGTGGTAGATAGAGGGGATTTCTGGGTAGCATTTAGTATGTTATCTATTTTATGGGGATTATAACCATTGGTTAAGAAGGTATGACATAGGTGAGAAAGTTCAGCAGTAAGAGCAACGTCATTGGAACAGATTGCTGTTGCCACGGTATGACAGAGAAGAGTTGAGAACATAATTGCAAATAACTTTTATGCGCAGGTTATGCATGAGGAGTGGTGTGGAGTTTGTGGACGTGTGGAGTGAGTTTGATGGACGAAAGGACTTATATAAGATGGATGGTTTGCATCTGAATGGATTTGGTGTGTGGAGATTGGAAAACATGTTGCTGAATGAAGTGAAAGTGGATGTGCAGAATAAGGGAAAATTGAGCTATTGGAATTTGGCTGTAATGAATATGACCATGTTGGCACCAACTGGTGAGAGTGATCATAAGGTCTTGAACTGGAATGTGGCTAAATATGTGGAATTTTCAATTAAGAAAGGGTACATATGGAATTATCGGGCTGGTAAATATGACAAGCTTAGGAGATTGCTTGGCTTAGTGCCATGGCATGTAAAACTGCAAGAGCTGGAGGTTGATAGTGCATGGTAAGCGGTAAAGGAGCATTTGAGGAGGTAATGGCTGACTGTATGCCTAGAGTCCGGATAGCAAATCAAGTAGGGGTTAAATGGATGAATAACACCATTAAGCTTGAGCTGCAAAATAAGAAACAACTGTGGAGGGAATTTAAGGAGAAAGGTGACCTGCATGCCAATGAACAGTATCAAGCACAAGCCAGAAGGGTAACGAGTGTGGTAAAAAAAGCAAAAGTGGATTATGAAAGGAAATTAGCCATGCAAGCCAAAGAAAATACCAAACAGTTTTTTTGATATGCTGCAAGCAAAAGAAAAAATGTATACGGCAGAATGATTTTAAGGAATGCCAATGGTATGGAGGTAACTGAATCAGTTGATATATAGTGGAATTACTGAGCGAGCACTTTGCAGGAGTATATCTTCCAGGTGGTGATATTGCAGGAATGAAGGAACCAACAGCTTATATGGGAATTGAGATGAACAAAATGGAGGTGAATAGTATATTACAAAACCTTAATGTGAACACATCTATGGGATTGGATGGTATACCAGCTCGGGTCTTACATGAAGCAGCTAAAGAATTGTCAGTGCTCTTGACCATTTTGTTTAATTTGCGTGTCGGGTCTGGGTTAGTCCCGAGGGGATGGAAAGAGGGGAAAATAGTTCCAATGCATAAAGGAGGTTCCAAGACTGCTGTTGCAAATTACTGACTGATCAGCATATCAGGAGTCATTGTCAAGGTTTTGGAGAAAGTAGTCAAGAGGAAAATACAGGAGTGGATAGATGAAAATGGGATACTGTAAGGGGGACAGCATGGTTTTGTGAAGGGTAGATCATGCCTCAGTAAATTGCTCGCATTTTATAACACAGTGATGGCTGAACTGGATAAGGGTAATGGCGTTACAGTGATACTGCTGGACCTTGCTAAGGCCCTTGACAGGATACCACATGGAATTCTAATTAGTAAACTGCAGCATATGGGGATAGATATAGGGTTGGTGAGATGGATAAAAGGGTGGTTGATGGAGAGATATCAGAGAGTGGTTTATTCAGGAGTAGAGTCCAAAAGACGGCCTGTGACTAGTGGTGTGCCAAGGGTTCTGTTCTTGGACCACTTCTGTTTAATTTGTTCATTAACAATATAGGAAAGGATCTGAGAGGAACTGTTCAATTGTTTGTTGATGATGCAAAGTTGGGTAGAGCAATTGTGAGTGCACAGGATGTCAAAATTTTGCAGGAGGATAATTTGGTTAGTTTGGAGGGCTGGCCTAAGGAGAATGGATGTCAATTTAATGTGACAAAGGGTAAGGTTATGCATTTTGGGATGAAAAGATTAGCAGCAGTATACCACATTGGTGGACATGTACTCCAGGAGATTGACGAGGCCAGGGATTTGGGAGTGTTGGTGGATAGGGAGTTGAAGTTAAGGGGGCACATTGCAAAAGTGACTAAATCAGCTCATCAAATCACTTGGTTACTAAAGAATACTTTGACGAGCAGAGACAAGCAAGTTATTGTTCCTCAGTATCAAGCCTTGATAAGATCTCATCTTGACTACTGTGCCTTGATGGGGAGGAGGTGGAGAGGATCCAGAGATGAGTGACTAAGATGATAGCAGGTCTGTGAAGACTAGGGGCCATCCATGGAAGCTGGGCAAGAGTGTGGTTAGCAAGGGTGTTAGAACTAGGTTTTTTACTTGGAGAATGGTGAATGAGTGGAATAAGCTGCCAGAGTATGTTGTGGGTGCCATGACTGTGAGCAAAGTATGATAGATACTTTGTGGATGTTGAATAGTTGTTCTTGACATGATGTTAGGGTCTCCCTCGATGAGTCTAAGGACTCCTTGGAGTTGCCCATAATAATAATAATAATATTTATGCCATGATAAGAAAAGGCTGTTAGCCTATAGTAAATGGATGGGCTAAAAGTAAGATAATCCAGAAACTCTGTTCTAGAAACCAAACATGGAACATTTTTGAAGCCACTTCAGGCCTCCAATAATAAGCAATGTGGTGGATTCCCACTGGACAATGAAACAGATTTCTTGTTCAGTACAATATACAGTACAATATTTTTTTGATAAAAAAATATCAAAAAATTGCTATGAGAATAAAAAATATTTTTTTAAAGAAATAAGATAAATTTTAGCAGCATAGAAGATAGAGTATGTTACCATGCAGAAAACAAGGATGGAGATTTCCACTGAAGAATATCAAAATAGTAACAAATATTCATGAAAAAGAACAAGGAGCATAATGTATTACAAGAAGAATCTCCTGTAACTTTAGTATGTCAACCTCTATGCTGCCAATTGTTAATTACTGAAGAAAAGAGCCTTCATAATGGATGGATGGAGCTAAATTCTTTTAAGGACCCACTCTTTTTATTAGTTTTTAAGATAACACTCAACCCACAAAAGGCTGTAAACCTATAGAACATAGTACTAGGAATGAAAAAAGGGTTAAAAAAGATAATCCAAAACCTTGGATTATCTTTTTTTTTTCAATATCTTTCAAGCCATTACAGATCTTTGGTAGTCTCCCAGTTTAATGATATTCACAAAAAGGAAGTTCTGTGCTACAATGGGTTTCAAAACTCATTATATGGATTAAAAGAACAGCGATGTTATCCACTTGGCAAACAAGACTAATATTTTGTATATGAAGAACTAGGCTTTATCCCAATTCTTCTTTCCTATAAATTAGCAGATTATTATCAAGCTGTTGAATAACAACAGATAAATGGCAGCAAGGTTAAAGGAATTAATTCAGCGAGTTTAATCTGAAACATATAAAACATAGTAAAATAAAAATTAATACAAAATAAAGCACGCACACACACACACACAAATATATATATACATATTTTTTAAAAAGAATTGAATGACTAGAACCCGGATTTAAGTAAAAAGGTTTTAATATTAAAGCATTACTAGTTTCGGCTTGTAACAGCCTTCTTCAGGTGACATTATAAAAGAAAGAAAAAAGAAAAAACACTGAAGCTTAAATAAACTAAGAACATCATAGAGAGTCTACTATACATAATTGACATTAAAATGTTGTGGTTGTATTTAAAGGCTGTTCTTTCATTTGTTGTATTGTTGGGAAAGTACGTGCTAGTAGCATCTTGTGAACGCCAGTACATGATTACAGCTGAATGACTATCTGGAAGGTTGTAGCTCAAGTTATTATTTAGATGAACAGGACTGAAGATGTTAGTAGATTTTTCCCAGCAGACTTTGTGACTTTGGCTTTCATCATTAGGATTAGCCGAGAAAAGGATATGACTTGATAATGCACTGGCTCGCTGTGCATTATCAAGTCAATGTCCCTCATGTGTTCTTCCATACGCAATTCGATAGATTTGTCTGTCTGCCCAAAATAAGGAATATCAGAATCACACAATATTTTATATACACAGGGTATTTTAGATGATGATGACAAGGTTTTGGGTGGCTTATTAAGAAACGGATTTTTGGAAGTGGAGTGAACAAGGTTCTGATATTGTATTTTCTTAGAACTTTGGCTAATTTATGTGAAACTGTACTTATGTAAGGAATGGATATATTACAATGGACAATTCAAAGTATTGCCTTTGAATCTATTTGTTTCTTCTGAGCGATGTCTAGGAGGATTAAGAAGGAATTTTTCAATGATTCGCTTAGAATATCCATTAACTTTGAAAGTAGTTTTGAGATGGTTTATTTCTGTAAGAAGTTCATTTGGGTCATCCAGAAGAGAATGGGCTCTATGTTCCAAGGTGGAAATTATTCCAAGCTTATGAGGAGGGAAGTGATGGGACTGACTATGCAGATATCTGTTGGTATGCGTTGGCTTTCTATACATCGATATTTTGAGTTTACCAGAAGAGCGTGTCAATTTGACATCAAGAAAAGGCAGGGAATTATCCGTTTCAAGTTCAGCAGTAAACTTAATACTTTGATGTCGGCTACTGAAATGTTCGAGGAAAATCATAAGGGAATTATGTCCATGGCTCCAAATAATGAAGACATCATCTACATAGCATTTCCAAACTTTAGGTGTTAAAATAAAGGAAGAGATAGCCTTGGTTTCAAAATGTTCACTAATGTCCCAACAGATGAAGTCCTAAGATTACTCAAGGACAAGTATTCCAAAAAAATGTTAGCCTTGCTTACACATTGCATCAAGTTCGGTTACTTCAAATTTCAAGATACTATATACAAGCAAAATTATGGACTGGCTATGGGTAATCCTTTATCCCCTGTACTCGCAAATATTTACTTAGAGGATTATGAAACCAAGGCTATCTCTTCCTTTATTTTAACACCTAAAGTTTGGAAATGCTACGTAGATGATGTCTTCATTATTTGGAGCCATGGACATGATTTCCTTATGGTTTTCCTCGAACATTTCAATAGCCGACATCAAAGTATTAAGTTTACTGTCGAGCTTGAAACGGATAATTCCCTGCCTTTTCTTGATGTCAAACTGACACGCACTTCTGGTAAACTCAAAATATCGATGTATAGAAAGCCAACGCATACCAACAGATATCTGCAAAATCAGTCCCATCACTTCCCTCCTCATAAGCTTGGAATAATTTCCACCTTGGGACATAGAGCCCATTCTCTTCTGGATGACCCAAATGAACTTCTTACAGAAACAAACCATCTCAAAACTTATTTCAAAGTTAATGGATATTCCAAGAGAATCATTGAAAAATTCCTTCTTAATCCTCCTAGACATTGCTCAGACAAATAGATTCAAAGGCAATATATCTATTCCTTACATAAGTACAGTTTCACACAAATTAGCCAAAAGTTCTAAGAAAATACAATATCAGAACCTTGTTCACTCCACTTCCAAAAATCCGTTTCTTAATAAGCCACCCGAAACCTTGTCATCATCATCTAAAATACCCTGGTGTATATAAAATATTGTGTGATTGTGATATTCCTTATTTTGGACAGACAGACAAATCTGTCGAATTGCGTATGGAAGAAAACATGAGGGACATTACTTACAAGAGACAGCGAGCCAGTGCATTATCAAGTCATATCCTTTTCTCAGCTAATCCTAATGATGAAAGCCAAAGTGTCACAAAGTCTGCTGGGAAAAATCTACTAACATCTTCCGTTGCAATGATGAACTAGAGAGAAAAATCGTAGAATCTAGGGAAATCATCTTCAATCCTGTTCATCTAAATAATAACTTGAGCTACAAACTCCTAGATAGTCATTCAGCTGTAATCATGTACTGGCGTTCACGAGATGCTACTAGCACATACTTTCCCAACAATACAACAAAAGAAAGAACAGCTTTAAATACAACCACAACATTTTAATGTCAATTATGTATAGACTCTCTATGATGTTCTTAGTTTATTTAAGCTTCAGTGTTTTTTCTTTCTTTTATAATGTCACATGAAGAAGGCTGTTACAAGCCGAAACTAGTAGTGTTTTAATATTAAAACCTTTTAACTTAAATCCCGGTTCTAGTCATTCGATTCTTTTAAAAAATATGTATGTTAACCAAGTTAATGATCATTCATTCATATATATATATATATATATATTTTAAATGTGCATTATATTACCTTGTTTCCTATTGTTTTCTTAGGAGGAAAATCAAAAGTGTTTACTATTGGATTTTTCTTTTTAAGAGTTTTGTGTAAGGCATAAAATTGAGCATATCGGCGATATATATTCCATTCATCATCCCTGATACGAATGTAAACCTAAACATAAAACAATTATAGTCTAAATATTATTATTATTTGATATTATAATTTCGAAACATGATATTGTAAAATAAAAATGCATAATTACATCTTCACTAGATTTCATTTGATCATGTCTTAATTGTAAAATCTATTGGTGTAAATATTACAATACAAGAACATAAATGATCCAAATTTATGCTCCTGATCAATGGCATGAAGATGATGAATTAGATACTTCCTACCAGCAACTACAGGACTTTAACAACAAAACATACACAAAGGGCATCCTAATAATGATGGACTAATTTGGAGTGGACAAGAGAAACAAAAGAGGCAAAGGCCTGTCGGAATTCTGTAAAACATAATCTATTCATCCTAAACACCATATTTTTCCATTGACCATAATACAATATAATACACATGGACATCTTTGGATTATTTATTATTATTATTTCGTCACACCTTCAAGGAGTCCAAAGACTCATCGAAGGAGGGCACTTGCTCTACAACTGTCTGAAATTTTTTGTTGTTTATATTGTGTTTTGCTATATGTTTGTTGTATTGTTTCAGCTTCTGAAGACGGTGTCCATAAAGAAACATACATCAGTGGCTAGGAAGGCTTCTGTACGAAAGTCTGGTTCTGCCTTGGATTTTTCGCAGTGGATGCATTGCAAAACTGCTATATTTATGCACCGAAAAATGTGAAAGACTTGTGGAATGTTTGGGTAAACGAGAAGGAAAGTGTTAATGTATGTGAAAAATGTCTGGATAGATTAGAGTGATTAGAAATGGGAGCAAACGTTGAGTCCATAGTAGAAGAGCTTTGGGGAGTTAGTGACAATGAAAAGCGAAATGATACATCTGGAAAACTAAAGGAGAGACTGGCTGATGATAAGGAGAAGGAGGAAGTTAATGTTATAAAGAAAGCGTCAAAGGACAGTGATTTATCAGTATTTGGGGATTCGATCATTAGAGGTGTGATTACTAATAAAAAACATGCTTTCCTGGTGAAACAATGAAGTAGATAACTGATGCATTGCAGAAAAGGAAATACCAGGTGTTAAAATTAGTGGTAGTCGTGGGTACAAATGACTTAGTTGGGGAGAAAAAAAAATGTTGATAGAAATTTGAGGAAATTGTTGAAACAGGAAAAGAAGAATAGTGTTGTTGGTAAAGTTGTAGGCATGTTGCCCAGATATGATAACAGTGAATTGAGAAGAAAAGCAGAGATAATGAACAGCAAGATGGCTGATTTGTGTGAGGCAAAAGGGGTTCAAATTTGTAAATCTGTGGAGTGAATTTGAAAGGAAATTCAAATGGTATAAATCTGATGGATTACATCTGAATGGGTTTGATGTTGGGCATTTGGAAACGCTATTGTTTTCTGAGAGGCACAGCATCAAGAAGTTAATGTAGCAAATGATCAGAGTCAACCTGTGAAACAGGATAGCATAAATCAACAGATTGTACTGAAGGAGGAAAATGGATATGAGATTGAAGATGTGGTAACAGCAGCACAGGATGATGGAATGCATAAAGGTGAGGATGAGACAGGTAGAAATGAAAATCACAGTCAGGATCAAGGAAACTGGAGTGGTCACACCGAAGAGAGAGGTGTAGTATAGAAGCTAGAATAGAGAATGTTGGTGCTGGTAGAATGACCTCAAACACACAGCGATAGTTATGTTTATACACAAATGTAAGGAGTATTTCAAACAAGAGAGGAGTTCGTTGCATTGATTGAGACGGTATGCCACAAAATAATTGGAATAAGTGAAACTTGGTTGTCTGAGGACAATGTGATATCAGGAATAGAATTAGAAGAATATATAATTTTCCAGAAGGATGGAAATACGAAAACAGGTGGGGGGGGGGGGAAGGGTTGTTAATGATGGAAGAGGAATTGTGTCCACAAAGTGTGGAAGTTGGTAGTGCACACACAGATTTTGAATCTTTGTGGTGCAAAGTTGAAATAAACAGGTTAATATATCTGATAGGATGCTGTTATAGGCCAGGGAATGCAGAGAATCCTGATGGGAGACTTTAATTACAGGAATATAGACTGGAAGGAGGAAATAGTATATAGAAACAAGGAGAGCGAGTTTGTAGAATTTCTGAGAGATAAATATTTTAAGCAGCATGTGATTGAAGCAACTAGAGACTTTAATGTTTTGGATTTGGTGATAACTTCACAAGCTGTAGTTGTTAATGAAGTGTTCACACTGCTGCTGGTTGGTAAGAGTGATCATGAGGTAGTTATTTGGGAAGTGATGAAACAAGAAACGATCACTGCCAAAAATGGATACATGTGGAAGCTCTGACTTCAGTTAGCATCAGTATGTTGGGTAGATGAGCTGAGTGAAAAAGATGTTGACAATGCATGGAAAGTCACAAGCAGTATCTAACAAAAGCAATGCATATCAAGGGTTAAGTGTGTAGAGTAGGAGTGAAATGGATTAACAGTGAAATCAAACAAGCTGTGTCGGAAAAGAAAATGTCATGGAGGAGGCAAGAGATGGTGGTAGTGATCAAATCTATAAAGTGCAGGCTAGAAAGGTGACATCTACAATGTAGCAGCAGCCAAAGAGCTTGAAAAAGTTAAACACCCTCACATTAAGAAACCTGAAATCTTCCAAGAGCTAAAAATGCAAGTTGCAACTATATATGGTAAATCTATCCTCACGATTTCTAACAGAAGCTATCAATGCACTGAGGTGCTGTCACACTAAGAGAGTTCCCTTTTGTGGTGGCTAATAATGTTAATTTTGAGGTGATCAGCCATCCATATATTGATTTACTGACATCATCAGATGCTGTATGGTCACTCTATTCCTCAGTCCTCACCAGGTGGTCCTGTTGTATGCTTTTCTGGAGTCTTCAACTCTCTGAAGACTGGTCACTCCAGACATACCATCCATCCATCCATCCACCCATCCCACTGAGGGTCTACCTCTTACTCTTTTTCCAGGAACTTTAACTTCTATTACTCATTTGAGAAGTCCTCCTTCCATCATTTCAATGTGTCCAAAGTATTTCAGCTTTCTTCTGTCAATCTTCTAGGCGTAAGATTCTACTGATCCTTTCTAGCAGCAATCCACTGTCTGCCTTTCAGTATGATAGCCTCAACAGCCTTCTGTAACATATCTTAAACATAGCTATCCTTTTAACTATCAGACTTCTTTAAGTTCCAAGTTTCACATCTATAAGTCACTGTTGGAAAACCAGCTGTATCCAGAATCCTCACCTTGTTTCCTGTAGAGAAAGATCCATCCTTGCAAATTTTAGACAAGTCTCTGATTGTTGTTTCAGCCATTTCCAATCTTCTTCTAACATCTTCTGAAGAGCAATTCTTCACATTAATAATGGATCCCATGTGCTCAAACTTGCTGGTTTCCTCAATTTTTTCTCCATTAAGGTAAACTTGTTTCTTAGGAGTTTCCCTGTGTGCATTTCCTTTGAGAACCATCATTTTTGTCTTGCTAGGAGTGAGATGAAATCCTTTGTTCATACTGATCTCGTTAACTTTGTCAAGGTTTTGTCCTAGTTCTTCCTTGTCATTACAAAGGAATACTGTGTCATCAGCGTGCCTCAGATTACTGGTCCATCTGCCACCTATCCTAATTCTTGTTATAAGCTCATTCAATGCTGCATTCATACTAAACAAGTGAGGAGACAGTAGGCAACCTGCCTATCTGAATCCAATCAGTTAATCCAACTCCAGTTCTTACTATGGCTTCTTGTTCACTGTACAAGTTGGCTACCAACCTGATAATAAATTAAGGAAAACCTATTATTTTCATTATTTCCATAATTTCACATGATTGTCATGTAAAAACAGTCAAAAGCTTTAGAGTAGTCTATGAAACACATTACAACAGGAAGTCTATATTCTCATACTTTTCAATGATCTGATCTCTGAATATACACTTCCCTTTCTAGAAACCTGTTTGTTCTCCAAGCAATTCTGTCGCAACATTGGCCTCAATCTTATGTAGAATAACCATTAATAAAAATTTTGCTTCCATGAGAGATTAATAGTTCTATATTCTTGCAATCCTGCACATCTCTCTTCTTGTGCAGTGGTATGGAAACCGACTTCTTCCAGTCACTAGACCAAGGGTTTTCAACCTTTCAGATGGTGCGGGCTGCATTAAAAATTTCAGTGAAGCCCGCAGGCCACTAAGCTATACTGCGGTATTTAGAATTGTAAGATACTTTCCAGATTCACAAGGAACGCTGTGCATTTGATACTTTTACATAAAATCCTATAAAAATAAACAAACTCAGTTTTAAGAGTGTAGGTAGGAGTCGGGTTCATGACAAGTAAATACAATCAATACTTGAAAAAAGATAATTTAATGAAGAAAACATTCATTTTTTACAATGTCAATGGGAAACTTGGCAATGCTTTTTCCTAGAGCAGCTTGTTGATGTTAGCATGAATGTTGGAAGTCGCTATGCACAGAGTATTCTCAAGATGTTGGTCTGTAATCTGAGCTATTGTCTTGGACTTCACATGCTATATTCTGGAAAACTGCTCACATAAGTATGTGCTTCCTATCAAAGCACACACCTGCAAAGCATGTCGGCGAAGATTAGGGAATGCGTCCTCAGAAATGTAGTCCTATAATTTTTCTCTCAAAGAAGAGCTGTTTTGAAGTTCAAACAGCTCCATATGTACTGAACCTGGCATTTCGGCAGCATTGATACTGAATGGCATTGAAAATAAATCTAAAGAAGACAGTTGGTTATGAAATTCACTAAATCTCTCTTCGAACTCACTTCGCAACACGGCTAATTTTGTAGCGCATTCATCAAGAAATGAACAGTTGGACTCAGCGAGAAGCTGAAAATAAGTTAAGTCTTTTTTTTTTTTGTGAATTGTGCATCCCAAAGTTTGAGCTTGGCCACAAAAGCTTTGATGTGATCAAACAGAGTATGCACCAGTTGATATTTGGATTGTAGCCGCGTATTTAGGTCATTCATATGTAACGAGATGTCGGTCACAAAGGCAAAGTCTGTCATCCACTTCGGATCGACGAATTCCACAATTGGCTTCCCCTTGGTTTGCATGAACTGCTGTATTTCGCTCCTTAAGTCAAAGACTCTTTTAAGAACCTTCCCTCTGCTCAACCAACGCACATCACCATAATAAACCACATCGCTATGATCCGTTTCACACTCTTGGGTCAAAAACTCTTGGAATTGACGATGATTCAATCCTCTTGCCCTAATAATGTTGACGACAGTCACAATAAATTTCATGACATTCTCAAATCCAATAGTTTTCGTGCACAAATTCTCCTAATGGATTAAACAGTGGTAATGGACGAAATCTTTTCCTTCTAGTTCCGGTTCTTTCCGTAGCAGCTCAACAACTCCTTCATTCTTTCCCACCATAGCAGGGGCATCGTCGGTTACCACACCCTCAAGGTTGGTTAAGCTGAGGTCGAAACGCTGGAGCGTTTTCTTGGTGGCTTCAAGAATATCAGTGCCTTTTGTCGTTCCCTTCATAGGTACAAGTGCTAACAGTTTTTCCGTCACATTGAAATGTTTATCAATGCCATGGATAAAGATAGCCAGTTGTGCTGTATCTTTCACATCTGTGCTCTCATCTAAAGCAAGTGAATATGATGTAAATTCGGACGGCCATTTTTTTAAAGTTACTTCAATGTCATTGGCAAGTTCTTCGACACATCGTGCTACAGTTACCCCAGACAAACTCGGTTTTTTAAACACTTCCTTATTATTTGGGCACAGAATATCCCCAGCAGCGGTGAGACACTCTTTCGCAAAGTTACTGCCCAAGAAGGCTTTTGATTTTTTAGCAATTTTTTCAGCTATTACATAACACTTACTATTACATAACTTACACATGCTTTGCTCTGCCTTTTAACCTCCCTACCGGCCAATGTAGATGAAATAGTGCACCAAATTGCACTTCTTATCCATGTTATTCAATGGGTTTTAGAGCTTCGTATCCAGATTTAGCTCGACGTCTATAGAAGTCGTGGCCGGTTGGAGGGTTAAACGTCACCTGCTGGCATTTTAAATCAATTTGGAGATGGTTCACTTTGTCCACACGAACTGCTCTTGAAGGTGATTGAAATTGGATGCATGCTTTGTCTCATAGTGTCATTTTATATTTTATTCTTTTGATACTGACACTGCCTCACGACAAATTAAACACACTGGCTTATTGTCAATCGGCACAAAAAAGTACAAATTGGTCCACTTTTCATTAAAAACCTGACCAGAATCACTTGATTTACACTTTTTACTTGTAGATGCCATAGTGATGGAAGGTGAACCCAAAAAATTATCCAAAATGGCCGTATAATGGTTATTATTCACTGAATATGTCTCACACTAATGAAAAAAGTCTGGCAAAATAAAACCACAATAGGCTATGGCTGACATGACGAACCTGCATGCACTTATACACGAATATCACACTGTTCATGACTGACTGACTGTGGATGAGATCCTCTTGTATTTATATGAAAATAACGAATTATCGAGAACCTTCAAGATGTATCTGGAAGGCACTAGACAGCGCATTAGAACAAACTACTGCTTCAGCCATCTACCTGCGATGCTAGTACTTAAGTACTGCTTGGCGCTGGTAGATGGCTGAAGAAGGATGTCTATTTAATATTTATTTTTAAAGGATTTTATGTAAAGCAGGTGTGGCCAACTTCATTCTATATGAGGGCTAATATACGATGAGTGGTAGCGTCACGGGCCGCACACTTTTCGATAGAACATAAATAAAAATAAACTCTGCATTTTTTCAGGGAAATAGTTATATGTATTGAATTACTATATTTGTATCTATATTTGATCACTGTAACCAGATCAGAGCAAGTGAGTTTCAATGATGCATTACTCTAGAGCGCATAGAAATCTACCACTCCCACGCCACTACTACAACTTGCACAGAGAAGCAGTAGATTTTATAAATTGAGTAATCCTTTTAAAGCAATTTTGATTCCGTGTTGAGAATATAAATTGTTTCCGTCATCAGAAATAATGAATATAACTAGTATATCAATTAGAAAATCTGCAGATGATACTAATAGCTAAATTGATAATACATATAATTTAATATAGTTTTTATCTTGCCGTGGGCTGCACAAATTCATGCTAGGGGCCACATGTGGCCCTCCTGTTGGCCACCTATAATGTAAAATATCAAATACACGATGTTCCTTGTGAATCTGGAGAGCATCTTACAACTCTAAATAGCGCAGTATAGTTTATTGGCCAGAAGGCTTCATTGAAATTATTTTTTATTTAATCATGTTTTAATGTTAAGTAGTTATTTTTTCAAAATGGCCGGAGGGCCACGACAAAGTGCTCCACGGGCCATAGGTGGCCCATGCTTTGAAGATGCCTGCACTAGACCATGATCCTGTCTTCTATATTCTTGTAATCAATCTATAAAACACTTAATGAAATCAATAATCAATCTTGTAATCAATCTATTCTTGAAATCTTGCAATTCCTGTAATCAATCTAAAACACAATTCCTTAATGCATAACAGTATACATATCCACAAAGAGATGTGTTTTGCATTATGGGAGATACTGGGATAGGATTGTTGGTAGCTTGCTCCACTTTGCTACGAGTTGCCTGGTGTTGTACTACTTACCCAGTATCTCCCATAATGCAAAACACATCTCCTTGTGGATATGTCTAATGTTATGCATTAAGGGAAGGGCCACAACCCAGACTAGTTTCGACCTTTATTGAGGTCTCTTCAGTGGGAGCCAGGCCCAAGTGGAGATACCAGGCAGAAGCATTAGCAGGTCATCTCTACCTATAGGAGTTGCCAAATGGTGTGCCACCCGTTTTTAATAAATTACTTTGGATTTAGAGAAAGATGTTGAAAGTTTATTTTTCACTTGGTTAGAGTATAATAAATTTAGTTTAATCCTTTATGCAAGTGTGAGCAAACAAAGTTTGTGCCTGAAAGTATCTTCAGGACTGGGGTAAGGTGGTACAACACCAGAGCACTCCTTGCAAAGGTGGAGCAAGATACCAAAACTCCTATCTCAGTATCTCCCATTGGTAGCTTGCTCCACCTTTGCAAGGAGTACCCTGGTGTTGTACCACCTTACCCCAGTCCTGAAGATACTTTCAGGCACAAACTTTGTTTGCTCACACTTGCATAAAGGATTAAACTAAATTTATTATACTCTAACCAAGTGAAAAATAAACTTTCAACTACTTACCCAGGTAAGATAGTACAACACTATATTCAGTCCTGAAGATATTTTCAGGTGCAAACTTTGTTGGCTCTCACTGGGATAAAGGATTAAACTAAATTTATCATAGTCTAACCTAGTGAAAAATAAACTTTCAACATCTTTCTCTAAATCCAGAGTAATTTAATAAAAAAAAAGGTGGCAAACCTTTTGGCAACTCCTATAGGTAAAGATGACCTTGCTACTGCTTCTGCCTGGTATCTCTAACTCTGGGCCTGTCTCCCACTGAAGAGACCTCAATAAAGGTCGAAACTAGTCTGGGTAGTGGCCAATCCCTTAATGCATAACGGTATATCCACAAGGAGATGTGTTTTGCATTATGTGAGCTACTGGGATAGGAGTGTCGGTAGCTTGCTCCACCTTTGCTATGAGTTGCCCGGTGTTGTACTCCTTACCCAGGTAAGATAGTACAACACTATATTCAGTACTGAAGATATTTTCAGGCGCAAACTTTGTTTGCTCTCACGGGATAAAGGATTAAACTAAATTTATCATAATCTATAAAACACTCTTATCCCTCTATCCCCTGTGGCCTTAATTAACTCTGCTGGGATTCTACCTGCACCTGGTGCTTTATTGTTAATAAGCTGTTTAATTGCTCTTTTATCCTCATACCTAAATGGAGGAAGCTACAAAATTTTCCTGGTGAGAGGGCTCTTCCAAATTTTTTTTATTTTTTTCTGCTGTACAGTTCCTAACAGTACTCGTCCATCTGTTTTTGATTTCCAGTTCTTCTGTTAGTACTGCTCCATTCCTGTCTTTGATGGCATTCAATTTGGGTTTAAACTTATGCTTTCCTCACAAGCTAAATGAAACATCTTTTTTTAATTGTGCCCACTCATCTGGAAATCTATTTCTTCATATATATCAGCATAATAATAATAATAATAATAATAATCATAATAATTTTCCTTGTCCTGCTTGATTTTTTGACTTCTTTATGTAATCTCTTATCTTCAGACCCTGTGTCTCTTTGTTTCTCTAACTGCCTCTTTTTCATCAGATCCCATGTCAAATCTGATATTCATGGGTCTACTGGTCTTCTAATTGGGCCTAGATACCTCTTGGCTGTATCCTATATTATAACCTTGACTCCTTCCCAAAGAATTTCAAGTGAGTTCTCCTGCCTAGTCTCCAAAAGAGCATTCAACCGTCTTCACATTTCTTCTGTGAACCTGCTAGGGATTACAGATTACTCTGAGCGGGATCTAACTTGAAAGGTTTTATAGTCTCAGTCTTACTTTGGCTGTTATTAGGTGATGGTCTGTATCAAAGTTTCAGGGAAAATATGAACATAAAAGATCCTTGTCTTCCACTGTTGGAATGCCAGGATGTAATCAATCGGATGGCTAGCTGTGTATCTGGCGTGGTTGAAATATAAAGGCATTTTTGATATGCAGTTATTGTGGGTGATTTCGTATTTTATATAGTAATATAATCATTTATTTATTTCTAAGCCAGCAGATTGTATATTTTCTATGTTATTTTATTAGTGTCCCCATTTTTAATCTGTGAATCATTTTTGATGCTTGAAATGACTTTTAATGGTACTATTTTGATCAAGTACTTATAAGAAACAACTATGTTATACCAACTAGTTTCACCAACTGAGGCTGTCAGCATCTTCAGGGTACATAACTAGTGTAAGGCACTAAAAAGTTAAAAACTGTTACAAACTATAATCAACCGATTCCAATTATATTAGACAAAGAACAGAGCGCGTACAATACATACATAGAGCGGCATGATCTCACTTGTTGTTATTTAGGAACGTTCTATAGTTGGCACTGTAATTCAATTCTGGTGAGTTTAGAGATCTAATAAGGGTCTTCCAGATAATGGGCAAGATTAGTCTTTGGTTCCTGTTAAGGTTCTGTATACAGCGGGCAACCGCTGTGGCTTCTTTAATAATTCGGGAGCAGAAGTCCTCCACTATGTAAGGAATTGTGCTTCTATCCCACTCTATGATATGGTTCGTTCTTGAGAATTGAAAAGCTAACCCCGATTTTTCTTCTCTGTTATTATTGATGTCACCAATGTGTTCTTTTTGCCTAATTTCAAGGCTCCTTGAAGTCTGGCTGATGTAATTCAAACCGCACGAACAGGGTATGTTGTAAACTCCAGCATATTTGAAGAAAGGATTGATATCTTTTGGAGATCTTAAGAATTACCTAATCGTTTCTGTAGGTTTAAAGGCCACTCTTATTTTACGTGATCTAAGGAGTCTTGCAACCTTATTCGAAACTTTCCCTAAGTATGGAATGACGATGGTAGAAATATAACGTATGTCATCTCGTTGTCTTTGTGGGGGGGGGGTGTCAGAGAAAAGTATCTTGTGGATGAGTCTTCGAGGAAATCCATTCATGGTAAGGTGGTTGTTAGATATCAGGGATAGTTCTTCCTGGAGGCCTTGTTGATCTGTTGTAGAGAGAGAGAGGTTCAGTTCTTCAGCATGTGTACAATGCTAAGTTTCTGAGAAATGTGGTGGGAGGAAGTGAAATGTAAATAACATCCTGTATTGGTAGGTTTGCAGTAAACCGAGAGGTTGATACCACCATTCGTTAGCTTCTTAATTAAAGTGTCCAGAAATGGTAATTGGTTATCTTTTTCAAGTTCTAGAGTGAATTTGATTGTGTGGTGTAAAGAGTTGATTTTGTTTAGAAAGTCTAACAGGTCTTTTTTGCTTGGTTCCAAACAATAAAGGGTGCTAGTGAGCCAAGCGCTGTAGACGTGTCTAAGAAGAGCTCCTGATTGAGATAAGTTATTATAGGAATAATTAAGTATATATTAAGTATTACATAGTAAATAGTATCGTTTCCTTTAACGTGTCTGGGTGATTTTTGTGTGTTTTTTGAATATTTTAACAGTAAACTGATAGATCGATTATCTGTGCTCATAGCTCCCATAAAGAGGAACATAAAGATGGCATCCAGGTCGCCATATTTGTCTGAAAATCTTAATTTAAAAGACTTGATTCAGTGTTCCGTTTGTGAAATGTATGCATCGAGGAGAGTAGTTGGAGTCTGGTTAAACAATGATTGTGGAGTGAATGTGTGCAAAAAGTGTAAAGAATGTGAGGATTTAAAGAATGTTTCCGGTCATGTGAGTGATATTGTTGAAAGTGAGAATCTAGATAACAGTGATATTCGAGGTATGAACGAGGATGTTTGCAAGGTAGTACCTGATAGCTGTGAGAGTGGCATTGATAGAGTGAAGGAAGTTAAGCATACAGAACGATTGAATGAATCATTGGAAAATAAAAATGACAACACTGACACAATGAGTGAAATAGCTCTATTACACGGAACGATACATAGTGTAAACCAGCAACTGGAACGTTGGCAACAATCTTTAACAAGCGTACCGACTAATAATTGGCAAAAGTATGATAGAAAAAATAAGGGTATGATAGTGAGTGTAAACAAAATGAAAGAGCGTGTACTATATGGAGATTCCCTAGTAAGAGGTTTGTTGAGAGTTTAACAAAATCGTACCAACCCAGTGGGACTGTAAAGAATGTAAGCGAGTCAATTAGGATGCAAAAACAGCAGGTGAAGGATTTGATAGTGGTAGTGGGTACAAATGATTTGAAAGGAAATAAAAAGGCTATGAGTGAGAATGTGAAGGAAATGCTTGAGGTAGCAAAAGAAAAGAGTGAGAGAGTTAGGATGATGAGTCTGTTGCCACGGCATGACAGTGAACAGTATAGAAGGAGGTCATAATTGCTAATGACTTTATGCGTGAATTATGTTTGATGAGTGGTGTGGAATTTGTGGATGTGTGGAATGAGTTTGATGGGTGAAAGGATTTATATAAAATGGATGGATTACATCTGAATGGATTTGGCGTGCGGAGACTTGAAAAGATGTTGTTGAATGTGGTGGAAGTGAAGTTACAGAACCAGGGAAACCAGAGTTATTAAGGAGGGGAGAGGATAGATTTGCAGATTTTAGGGAGACAGTTGAGTGTGTGAATGTGTGTAATATGCCCAAGCGAGTAGGAAAGACCACGAATCAGAATGGGATAGTTAGTAAAAGCCATCAAATTGGGATGGGACAAATCGGCTTCTTCAATTCATATATACAAATGCCAGAAGTATTAGGAACAAGAGGGAAGAATTTTTGGCCTTGGTTGGCACTTCCAGACCACAGGTTATTGGCATTAGTGAAACATGGCTGACAGATGATGACACAGCTAGTGGGATTGAATGTGAGGGGTATGGTGTGTTCATGAGTGACAGGGAGAATAATGGTGGGAGGAGTGTTATTGATGAAAGCTGATGAGCTACAGCCAAGAAGAATAGAAGTGGAACTGCAGGATAGAGAAAAGAGCACATTTGAGGCTATTTGGTGCGAGATTGAAATTAGCAGAACTAAATATACAGTTGGGTGCTGCTATAGACCAGGTAATGGAATAGATGGTCGAGATAGTATGCATAAGCAAATAGAAGAAATGAGTGGAAGCAGGGTAATTATTATTGGAGATTTCAACTATGGTAACATTGATTGGAAAGGATTAGAGGACGAGAAGATACATGGGAGGAAGGAATTGGATTTTATGCGGTTATTAAGGGATAACCATCTGCGACAGCATGTAATGGAAAATACTAGGTGTCAGACAGTGCTTGACCTGGTAATTGCATCTGAGAATTTGACTGTAACGAATATGACCACGTTGCCACCAATTAGTGAGAGTGATCATAGGGTCTTGACTTGGGAGGTGGCTAAAGGTGTGGATTTTACAATTAAGACGGGGGTACATGTGGAATTATCGGGCTGGTAAGTATGACAAGCTTAGGAGATTGATTGGTTCAGTGCCATGGCATGTACGACTGCAAGGGCTAGAAGTTGATAGTGCATGGGAGTCGGTAAAGAAGTGTTTGCATGAAGCAATGGCTGACTGTATATACCTAGAGTCCGAATAATGAATCAAGTAGGAGTTAAATGAATGAATAACACCATTAAGCTTGAGCTGCAAAAATAGAAACAACTATGGAGGGAATTCAAGGAGAAAGGTGACCTGCAGGCACATGAACGGTATAAAGCGCAGGGCAGACGGGTAACAAGTGTGGTAAGAAAAGCAAAAAAGGATTATGAAAGAACATTGGCCATGCAGGCTAAGAGAATCCTAAACAGTTTTTTCGACATGTTGCAAGTAAAAGAAAAAATGTATATGGCAGAATGATTTTAAAGAATGCTGATGGTAGGGAGGTAACCGAATCAGCTGATATAGTTGAATTACTAAGCGAGCACTTTGCAAGAATATATCATCCAGGTGGTGACATTGCAGAAATGAATGAACCAATAGATTATACTGGAATTGTGGTGAATGAAGTGGAGGTGAGTAGTCTATTGCAAAACCTCAATGTCAATACATCTGTGGGATTGGATGGTATACTAGCTCGTGTCGTACGTGAAGCGGCTAAAGAATTGTCAGTACTGTTGACCATTTTGTTTGAGTCTCGGGTTTGGGTTAGTCCCGAGATGGTGGAAAGAGGGGAAAATAGTTCCACTGCATAAAGGAGGTTCTAAGACTGCTGTAGTAAATTACCGACCGATTAGCATATCAGGAATCGTTATCAAGGTCTTGGAGAAATTAGTCAAGAGAAGAATACAGGACTGGATAGATGAAAATGGGATACTGTATGGGGGACAACATGGTTTTGTGAAGGGTAGATCATGCCTCAGTAACTTGCTCACGTTTTATAACACAGTGACGGCTGAACTGGATAAGGGTAATGGGTTTACAGTGATTCTACTGGACCTTGCCAAGGCCTTTGACAGGATACCACATGTTACTCTAATCAGTAAACTGGAGCAGATGGGGATGGATATAGGGTTGGTGAGATGGATAGGAGGGTGGTTGAAGGAGAGATACCAGAGAGTTTTTTATTCAGGAGTGGAGTCCAAAAGACGGCTTGTGACTAGTGGTGTGCTGCAGGGTTCTGTTCTTGGACCACTACTTTTCAATTTGTTCTTCAATGATATAGGAAAGGATTTGAGAGGAAGTGTTCACTTGTTTGCTGATGATGCAAAGTTGGGTAGAGCAATTATGAGTGCAAAGGATGTCAAAATTTTGCAGGATGATTTGGATAGTTTGGAGGACTCGGCTAAGGAAAATGGATGTCAATTTAATGTGGCAAAGTGTAAGGTTATGTATTTTGGAATGAAAAGATTAGCAGCAGTATACCACATTGGTGGAACTGTACTCCAGGAGATTGACGAGGCCAGGGATTTGGGAGTGTTGGTGGATAGGGAGTTGAAGTTTAGGGGGCACATTGCAAAAGTGGCCAAAACAGTTCATCAAATCACTTCGTTGTTGAAAAATACTTTAACAAGCAGAGACAAACAAGGTATTGTTCCTCTATATTGAGTCTTGATAAGACCCTATCTGGAACAGTAGTCTAGATGGGGTTTCTTCTTGATGGGGAGGAGGTGGAGAGGATCCAGAGACGAGTGACTAAGATGATAGCAGGTCTGTGGGATGAATCCTATGGTTGAACAGGTTGAAGATTTGTGGGTTGCAAAAATTGGTTGATAGACGGAAAAGGGGTGATATGATTGAGACATTCAAATTACTGAAGGGTTTCTATAGGATTAATCCAGAAGATATTTTTGATGGTGGGAGGACTAGGGCCATACATGGAAGCTGGGCAAGAGTGTGGTTAGCAGGGGTGTTAGAACTAGGTTTTTTGCTTGGAGAGTGGTGAATGAGTGGAATAAGCTGCCAGAGTCAGTTGTGGGCGCTATGACTGTGAATGAGTTCAAGGCGAGGTATGATAGATGCTGTGTGAATGTCAAATAGTTGCTCTCGACATGATGTTAGGGACTCCCTCGATGAATCTGTTGACTCCTTGGAGTTGCCCAAGATAATAATAATAATAATAATACTTTGGGTTTAGCGTTTACTTGAGATAAGATTTTACTTTCAAAATCCTCCATAAAGAGATCAGCACAAGATGGAGAGAGAGGGCTACCCATTGCAAGGCCAGTCAACTGCTGATATATGGTTTTATTCCATATGAAAAAGTTTGATGTTAAACAATGACGGAACAGAGAAGTAATATCTTGTGGGAGCAAACTTCATAAAGTATTGATGACTTCCTCTACAGGAATGTTAGTGAATAAAGATGTAATAACATCTAGGCTGGCGATTAGATCCATATTGGAGATTGAGATGTTGTTCAGTTTCTCTACGAAATGTTGTGATTTTTGAATATAAGTATCCGAATTATGGACATGTGGTTTGAAGAGGCCTGCCAGGTGTTTAGATAACAGATAAGTTGGCGAATTGATTCCATATAGAATTAGGCATAGTGGTATTCCATTTTTGTGTACTTTAGGAGCACCATATAGTCTTGGTGTAAGTGGATGCATAGATTTCAATCTTTGTTTTAACTCTATAGGTCAACGATTTAATATGTCACCATGTGACGTATTAAATCGTTGGTGTCATTGTGATTCTTTAGTGTTGGATCTGTGACTAGGACATGGTAGGTTGATGTATCCGATAGTAAGCTGTTAATCTTATCTTTGTAATCACTGGTGTTTAAAATCACTGTGGAATTTCCCTTATCTGCCTTTAATATGATAATGTCTTTTTTTTTCTTCAAACTATACAATGTTCTTTTTTCCAGAGGAGTGATATTTTTGTTAGGAGTTTTAGAAGATGAGAGGATGATACTACTTTTTAATCTAATATCATTAGCTATGGGTTCTGGTAACGATGAGACTGCCTTTTCTATATTACAAATGATATCCACTTTAGGAACATGATCAGGTGTTATCGCAAAATTGAATCTCCTAATTAGTAATCTCCTAATACTTGCCACTCTTCTATATATTGCACTGGATCATTTACACCAGTACGATATGCGCTGATAAAGTGCTCGTTCAATAATTCCACTATATCCTTTGCAGCTGTTAGTCTGCTGCCATGACTATCCACCAATGTCAGACTGCCATAATTATTCTTCCTCTTGCTTGCCATGTAGCAGAAAAATTCCCTAGAGTTAACCTTGGCCTGACCATCCAATCTGCTCTCATACAGCACCTTTTCTTTCTTTACCATGCTTGTTACCTTTCCAGCCTGCACCTTATACTCTTCATACCATGATCTGATCATCACCAACTGTCTTGTACCTCCTCCATTTCATTTTCATTTCCTGCACAGCTAGCTTGATTTCACTGTACATCCATTTCACTACCACTCTATTTACTCGCTTAACCCTCAGTATGCAGTCATACATTGCTTTTGTCAGATACTGCCTTATGAGTTTACATGCATTGTCAACATCTTTTCCACTGAGCTCATCTACCCATACTGATGCTAACTGACTACAGAGCTTCCTATAATCACCTGCTTTATACTTCCATATGTATCGATTTTTGGCAGTGACCTTTTCTTGTTTCATCACTTTTATTATTATTATTCAGGTCTCCATGGAGTCAAAAGACTCATCGCGGCACGTCCTTCCTAGGAAACACAAAGTCTATCATACCATTCCTTAAACTCACTAACTGATCTTGCTCTCACCACTCTATTAGGCAATGCATTCCACAGTCAACCACCCTCCATTCAAAGAAACCACTCCTCACCCTCTTACTCTCAGCTTCATTTCGTAACTCCCAAGGATAGCCCCTTGTGATCACTCCTTCCCGCTGTTCAATCAAGCGAAAGAACTCCCCAGTGTCAACCCTGTAACCACCTCTCAACAGTTTAAAAGTCTCAATCATATCACCTCTCCTTCTTCTGTCCTCAAACACTGCAGTCCACATTCCCTCAGCCAATCCTCATAACTAACATTGTACAATCCTGACACCATCTTTGTTATCCACCTTTGTACATTTTCCACAGTTAATTAATCCCCTTCAAATTCTGGGGACCAAATCTGAGAACAATAGTTTAAGTGTAGTCTGATCAGGATCTTATACAATGGAACAATAACTCTTATCTCTGCAGGTCAGCATCGCTCTCAGTATTGCAGCAATCCTCTGTGTTAACTTCACCACTTTTGTAATATGTCACCTGAATTTCAAGTTTCTATCAATCATCAATCCCAGATCTCATCTCTCCTACTTCCTCCAGTACATCTCCTGGAATCTAGTAGCACCCTCCGATTAATGTATCCCAAACTTCAAGACATTATATTTTGCTGCATTAAACTGAGACCCCCATTCATTTGCCCATCTGTCCAGTTTATTCAAATCCTCTTGAAGGGTTACCACATTCGCACTATTACTAATAACCTTTCCCAGATTCACATCCAAACAACTGAATATTCCCCTGCAATCCACTGACAATATCATTGATATAAAGGTTAAACAACACAGGTCACAGTATTGAACCCTACTTGTAATCTTCTGCCTCCTTGAAACTGCCCCACCATACCCAACTCTCTGATACCTATCGGACAGCCAATCATGAATCAAGTTGACCAACCTGATATCCAAATCCATGTGCTGAAATTTAAATATAAGCTTATCATGTGGCACCTTGACAAATGCCTTCACTAAATTCAAGAAAATGGCACTATATGCCTTTCCCTCATCAACTGCTCTTGTAACTTTATTATAAAAGGCTAGCATGAGTCTTGACAGACTTTATGTTCTTAGGAAGGACCTCCCACAATGAGTCTTTTGACTCCATGGAGGCCTGAATAATAATAATAATATTACTAAAACAAGAGCATCCCTTAACAAATCCATGTTGACTCTCACAGATAACATTATCGTCATCTGCCGAATGCTGTATCCTGGGCTGTGCTTTATATTCTTCATGCATCTGCTCTTCACCTGTCTCCTTATATGTCTTCCATAGCCTCTTTTTCACATGCAGTTCCTGTTTAATATTGTTTGTCATCCACTTTACACAAAACTATGTTTTCTTCTTCACTTGTGGAATACAGATTACTATTGCTGCTAACAAATATTCCTGCACAAATTCCCAAGCACTAATATCTCGCCCTTCCAATTCCTTCCTGCTTGAAACTTCCCTAAGTTGATATCTAAGACTATTATAATCACCAGCCTTATAATTTCACATATGTTCCCGTCTCTTTGATACTCCTGCATGTCTATTCATCTTCCAAGTTAAAACCACATGGTCACTCTCTCCAACTGGTGGGACTGATGTCATCTTAGTTATTATCAACTCTTCTGATGCTATGACCAAATCCAAAACTCTTATTCTCTCTATTACATGTTGCCTAAGACATTTGCTCCTCAAGAATTCTAGAAATTCCATTCCCTAATTGTTACATGCATCTTCCTCTCCCTAATTTATACTGCTGCAGTTAAAATCTCCCATAACAATCATTCTTCTTGCACTTGCCAAGCTCAACTTCCTAAACATCTCCTGGTCCCCATTATCCCCCACTATCTGTGCTTCTTGGTTTGTATCAACACCTTGCTACTTCTATTCCTGTTATTATATCCTCTTCTGTGAACCAAGTCTCAGTGATCCCAATAATCTTTGGCCAGGCTGATGCAATCAGCGCCACCAATTCCTCTCCTTTATTCCACATACTCCTGGCATTAGTATAAAGCATAAAAATGCCACTGTTTCTATAGCTAGCATTATCCCCTCTGGACTATATCAGGTAGCACTGGGCTCAGCGTTACCTGATATAGTCCCTCTTCTCCCAAGTACCCATTCCCACAAGAGGCCACCCCTAGTATTCTAGTTTCACTGCACTGACACACCAACTTGTTCAGAACAGCAATCTCTCCAGATGTCTACATCCCTCCTCATTTAAATGCAAGCGGTCTCTCACATACAATTCCTTTCTGTCCTCAAATGCCCTTCAAGCATCCACATATTCCAATGCTCTCTTCTGACACATTCTAGCTATTATGCTATTCAATATTACTGCTCAGCTTGTCACTATCATACCTAGGTAACACGCACACTATCTTTCCTCTCTGTGTTTTCTTTTGTACAACCTCAAGCAAGAATCTCATATCTCTCGCTGGTCCCCATTTTACATTGCTTCTCAAGTCATTCATTCCTACCATTACAATCATCTCATCCACCTTTTCACCCTTCTTAATCCATAGCCACACTTTCTATTGTTCCTCCAGTCAAACACTCCTCACCCATCCTATACTGCACACCACGGATCATTGAGTCCCTATACATTACACTTCTTACCACCCTGTTCCTCGACTGCTCACCTGCATCCCTCACCCTCTCTTCTCTAACACTTTCTGTGTTCCCCTACTTACCTGCCTTCCTGACATCACTCTATCCCTGGTTCCAGTGCTCCCTCACATTCTTCTCATTCCCGCTCTCCTACCATTTCCATTCTCTCCTCTTCTATCATTCCCATAACTCTCGCTCTCATTTCCCTCTCTTCTACTGTTCCTATTCTCTCCTCTTCTATCATTCCCATAATTCTCTCTGACTCCTACTCAGATTCACCTTGCATTCATCGCTTCCATTCATCTAATCTCATCTTACACACTTCTCATCTCATTCCCTAGACATTCCATCTGCTCTTTCATCTCATCTATCTCTCTCTATGCAAGTCAGCCACTCTTGTTTGCCATTCATCCTCCCAATCGAGACCATCTCCGAAAACTTCACAATCATTCAACCCTTCCGTTTCAATGTGTCACTCCCCACTCTCACTTTTTCATTCATATTTCTCTTGCTATTCTTGCCCTCTATCATACCACTCATCTCTCTACGTGGAGAATCTCCCGCCTCTGACTCAACGATGTCCATTATATTCTCAATGAGGTCAGTTATAGTCATTTCTAACTCACCAAGTTCCTACCATTGCCTGCATTTTGCACATATACGTATTTCCCTTCTCTCGCCTGCCACATATACAACTGCTGGGACGAATAAATTCCACAAGTCCCTAATGCCATAAAATCCTTTATTATATCATGCAAAATGGAGTCCTTAAATGGGGGAGGACTTGGTGATATGCCATTTGCAATTTTAGCTGCCGCTATTATTCAAAATAGTGTCGAAGAACTATTACAACTAAACACTAAATAAGTATAAGTGAGTATAACTATAGGTATAACTATATAAGTATAAGTTAACCATAAGTATAAAACATATTTAAGTATACTAAATATCTAAATAATGAAAACTTAAGTTATCTTCTTCTCTTCCACCGCTATGTCCAATTCAAACCCCACCTTCTCAGTAATGAAAAATATACAATATAGAGACAACAACTAACTCCAAAAACAACCACTGAAGGACACTTGTATTACAGAAAACAACGTAGCACAAATCTCCAAAGTACCTCATGATCATTCTCACCAACTGGCAGTAGTGTCAACACCTCATTAACAACTACTTCTGAAGTTATCACCAAATCCAAAACATTAAAGCCTCTAGTTGCCTCAATCACGTGCTGATACTTATCTCTCAGAAATTCCACAAACTTGCTCTCCTCATTCCCATACACTATCTCCTCCTTGCAGTCTATATTCCTGTAATTAAAGTCTCCTATCAGGATCACCTTCTTTTTACATGCCCAACTAATTTGTCTAAACATTTCACAACCAGCATTCCCTGGCCCATAACAGCATCCTATCAGATATACTAACCTGTTTATTTCAACTTTGCACCAGACACACAGATTCAAAATCTGTGCATGCACCATCAACTTCTACACTTTGCAGACACAATTCTTCTGAAAACATTATCAACACTTTCCCTCTTCTTTTCTCATCTCTATCCTTCTGGAAAATTATATATCCTTCTAATTCTATTCCTGACATCACATTCTCCTCAGACAACCATGTTTCACTTATTCCAATTACTTTTGGGCATACTGTCTCAATCAATGCAACAAACTCAGCTCTCTTGTTTCAAATACTCCTTACATTTGTGTATAAACATAACAATCGCTGTGTGTTTGAGGCTATCCTACAGCACCAACATTCTCTACTCTAGCTATCATACTACACCTCTCTCTTCGGTTTGGCCACATATCCACAACCTCATATCCATCTTCCTCTTGCTGTACAATCTGTTGATTTGTGCTATCCTGTTTCACAGGTTGACTCTGATCATTTGCAACATTAACTTCTTGACTACGTGCCTTCTCAGAAAACAATAGTCTTTCTAAATGCCACACCAAACCCATTCAAATGTAATCCATCAGATTTATACCATTTGAAATTCTCTTCAAATTCACACCACAGATTTACATATTGAACCCCTTTTGCCTCACACAACTCAGCCATCTTACTATTCATTATCTCTGCTTTTCTTCTCAATTCACTGTTATCATATCTAGGCAACATGCCTACAACTTTACCAACAACACTATTCTTCTTTTCCTGCTGCAACAATTTCCTCAAATTTCTATCAACATCTCCCCCCACCTCAACTAAGTCATTTTTGCCCATGACCACCACTAATTTTGACACTTGGTGTTTCCTTTTCTGCAATGCATCAGTTATTTGCTTTATTGTTCCACCAGGAAAGAATGTTTTGTGCACTTTATTACTAATCACACCTCTAAAGATCGAGTCCCCATACACTGATATACAACTATCCTTTGATTCTTTCTTTATGACATTAACTTCCTCCTCTTCCTCCTTATAATCAGCCAATCTCTCCTTTAGCTGTTTAATATCCTCTTCCAGATGTTTCTTTTCACTATTCATTTTCATTAACTCCTGCCGAAGCTCTTCTACTATAGTCCCAAGGTTTGCTTCCATTTCTAATCACTCTAATCCATCCAGACACTTTTCACATATGTTAACGCTTTCCTTCTTCTCGTTTACCCAAACAGTCCACAGATCTTTCACATTTTTTTCGATGCATATATATAGCAGTTTTTGCAACGCATCCACTACAAAAAATCCAAGCCAAAGCCAGACTTTTGTACATTAGCTTTCCGTGCTGCTGACATATGTTTCTTTATGGACACCATCTCAAAAGCTGAGGTAGTACAACAGCAAATTACAATATAAACAAAAGAATTCCAACAACACCACTGAAGGACATTTCTATCCACACTAAAAAATGCAGCACACTTTGCGACAAAAAGCAACACTATACACTAATGAAAAACACTTCTTTTTTTTTTTTTTTTTATCACAGCTAAAAACTACTGCTATGCTCATTTACAACACTAGCGCAAAATTAAAGAAACATTTATTCGCCATTATACTTTAAATTATCTTCTCTTATCTAAGATTTGGTTCCTTAAGAAGTGTTAAGATTGTTGTTATAAGCCTGTTGAGACCCACTGTGGGCCAAAGCTGCTCCCAAATTCCTCCACTCTCACGGGACATCCTCTTCCAGTTGTTTAATATTATTCCTATTATCTCATCTCTCAACCTCTTCCTCAGGATCTCTTACTCTCTCTCTCTGGGAATTCAAATAGAAAGGAATGCCAACCTGTCATCTTTCATCTTTGTTATACGACGAGCTCAGTTCTGCTTTAATTGTTTGGCTTTTTGAATAACATCAGCAATCTATGTAATCTGTATACTTTATGAATTTACCTTTTGTGCTTTTTTTTTAATTTCCTACACCCTTCTTTTCACTTCCTTTCACTGTAGCAGATAGGAAGGATCCCATCATGTATGGTGGGTCATCTGGATATATTTTATAAGAACCTATGACCAACAGACATGTGGATGTCTTCTTCTGCTTACTTTGAAGAAGATAAATCCCTATTTTTGTCTCCCATATTTGTAGAATCTTCAAGGGCTAAGGCATTTCCAGCTTTCATTTCTGCACAGGATAGGCATGACTCTAGCCTTGGGCACATATTAAAAAGAAGAGAAATTCTGAAATCAAACCCTGGTCCAACAAGTTTGGGATTCTGTAGATAAGCCCCCCCCCCCCCCCCGAGTAAAAATCATATTCCTGTGAATCTCAAAAAAGAGGAAATACTGTTGGATCTTCTTAGCGATAACTCAATTTCATACATTAATCAAATTCTTCATGGGGCATGGAATATACCTAGTATAAATATTAAATGAAATAATGTGATTCTGGAAACAAAAAAAAAGTAGTTGGTTGGTTGGGTTGAGAAAGTTTTAGGTTTAGTGGCACAAGGACAGTTAAGGTCATACTATGCAAACACATGTCTAAGCAGTACATAGTAAAGATGAAGGATGTCCATCTTTCCTTGATGCTTATCTTATAAGTAATGTATATGGCAGAAATATATTTATTTTTATTTTAAAGATGATTTTCAAGAACTCTGCTTCTGCTGAGATTAATGTTTGTTCTAATCTTAGGTCTGGGTCAGGATGAAGATCAGTTTGTAGCAAACATGTATGCAAACAGTT
The DNA here is from genome assembly GCF_054136105.1 of Typopeltis vanoorti. Lineage (NCBI taxonomy): Eukaryota > Metazoa > Arthropoda > Arachnida > Uropygi > Thelyphonidae > Typopeltis > Typopeltis vanoorti. The sequence goes on along the minus strand of NC_143565.1, from coordinate 4,362,306 downwards.
TTCTTTGGTGGAAATCTGAGAGAACTTAACAGTGTCCACTTTGAAAGATAGCAACAGCTTGCTGCAGCTGTCTTTTTTATGACCATCATATTACAAGAATTACAAAAGATGATATAGTCATCCATATAAACGGCATTTTTTGGAAGAAGTTATGTTATTAAATTAACTTTGACAGCAAAGAGCATGACAGTGTTAAATCTTGAATGAAGAGATTTCACTAAGAAATATTTCATTTGGGATTTAACAAGCTTTAACACACCAACAAGGATATACTTGTATATAAGTAGAGTTGTAAATTACTGCAAAGCTTTAAAGATATTGTATCTTGACATATTGTATCTTGAATGATTCTATGTAAAGGAATATTACCTATCTTTGTATGTTTAATAAGGGAAGAATAATTTGTGAAATATATGTTAGCGTGTAAAATTATGAGTCCAAGGTATGCGAGCGAGACACTCAGATTAGCAGCAGAGCCTACGACAGTCACACACATGAGCTTCCCGGAAGATGCTAAGAGAGAGAGAAGAACGGTGACGGGAGAAAAGGTGTGACGCAGCAGGGGTGCCGCTAAAGGTGCAATATAAAAAGGCTTGGCTCTCCTTGTTCGACCTCGACTTTTTCTCTTGGATTCCAGTTTTTCCTCATGCTCTCCTGTTCAGCATCGGTGCCCGTTCACTTGAGAGCCCCAGCTCGAGTTGTTCCCGGAGATGTGTAGGTGAACCTGGCCAACAGAACAATGTCTCGACGGAGATGTGCCCCAAGTAGCGAGCCAGGTGTGGGCAATTTCGTCAGCGTACAGAGGAAATGTACGCAAGCAGACCGTCATGCTGGACCACGTGGACCAACTTAAGCAGAGCTGTTTCTCGTCCACATCAGAGAGGATAAGTCATGATAGCGAGCTCCAAACCAGGCCCAGGTGAGACGACCGTCAGGATAAAGAATAAGTAAGCTGTAAGCTGTAAAAAGGAATCCATGAATCCTTTTGGTTCTGACAGCAAATGTACTGTGGTTGAGTCAAAACCAATTAACTTTTTTGTATTGGGATCTGCAGAAGATACTCCAAGTTTTGTTTTGGGCTTTCTTCACTGCTGCACATTCCAGAGTTGAGAATACATACCAGCCCATGTAAGAGGGTGGATATCATGGGAAAATTATTGCTCCCATACATTATCTTCTACTTCTCATTAGAACATTGGGAAGAGATATAGTAAAAAACTTGTTAGGTTGATAGCGGTGAATGTTTGGGTCGGCATGTAAAATAAGGTGTTACTTCTGTTAGGAGGGATGCTTATTGTTATTGAGCATGGATGCCATAATTCTTCCTCTAACTTCATGTATGCACTACCCCAGAGAGTACTGTTACCATCTAAATCCTCATTAAGAGGATAGAGTGGCAACTGAAACACGAGGTCATCAAGGTTATCCTGAGAAATATCTATACTGAGTAGTAGACAGATGCAGCATACTCTAATAAGATATGGTACTTGGCAGTGAATGGTAAATGCCTCTCTGTCAGTATTTTAAGTGGGACTTGCTGGAAGGGGTTATAGTTGTCAACCAGAATGGCGAATCCTCTGTTGGCAGGTCCCCCCCCCATCCTGTTATTGAGGATGACAGACGTATTTTGTAATGTAGGACCTCACCAGGTTTCCAATCTTGCAGAGAGAAACACACTAGTTTATGTCTTTCAAGAGAACCTTATTATTATTATCATCTGACCTCCATGGAGTCAGAGACTCATCATGGGGAGGTAACACACTATCAAACACAAAGCTCATCCAACAGTGCCTAAACTGATTCTACATTCATAACCCACTCAATGCACTCCAATCACCAACCACTCTCCATGCAAAGAACCCGCTCTTCACTTCTCTGCTCACACCCTAAATATACAGTTTCCAGGTACAACTTCTTGTTCTATTCCCCCTTTCCTGTTCTATGAAAAATTTTTCCATGTCAACCTGATAACGATTCCTGACTAACTTATATGTCTCAAACTCAACTTATATACTCCCTCCTCCTCCTATTCATGAGGTTTTGCAATTTATATTCTTTCAATCTGTCTTCATACTTTACATTCCAAAGACCACTGACCACCTTTATGAATCTTCTCTGGACCCTTTGTAACATATCCACTTCACTGTGAAAACCAGGTGACCAAATATCTGCACATTAATCCACATGAGGCCTGATCAATGCCTTATACAATGGAATCATAATATTTTTATTCCTACACGTCAGGGTCAATGAGAAGAATAATAGAAGGCAAAATCAAAGGAAAAAGAGAAAGAGGAAGACCAAGGAAAAGATACTTTGATCAAATAGAACAAAGCACTCGACTAAAAACATACTACAAAATAAAGAGGAAAGCAAACAGAAGAGAAGAATGGAAGGAAATGCTGCTGAGCTACCAATCATAAGACTGATGCAATAGAAGAAGAAGACATCAGGGTCCTCTGCATCATTGCTGTTATCCAATGTGATGATTTCACATGTGCAATTTGGTCCCTCAATTTCAGGTTCTTATTCACTACCACTCCTGGATTTCTCATCTTCTCTACCAATTTTAAAATTTCCTCAGCAAGTGTATACTTTGCAATCCATCACTGCTTACCAACTTTCAAAACCTTATGCTTTGCAACATTGAACTGACAATTCCACTTACCTACCCATTCATGCAATCTATTTAAGTCCCCCCTGTATGGCCATAACATTTATTTGATTGTGCATTGTTTTCCCCAATTTTGCATAATCTGAAAACAGTTGCACATCACAGTTAAACTCATCCTAATATCATTAATGTAGAAGTTCAACAACAATGACTTCAATACAGACCCTGTGGGACACCAGTGACTTTCATCATTCAGGAGGATGCACCCCATACATAACTTTCTGATACCTATTTCAGAGCCGTTCACTGATTCAACTCAGAAATTTGTTATCCAATACCATCCATTTCAATTTATTTAACAGCTTGTGTGGCAGTCAATCAAAAGCTTTTGTAAAATCTAAGTATATCATTGTATGCATCTCCCATGTCCAACGAATTTGTCACCTTGTTATAACACATGAGTAAGTTAGTAAAACATGATCTCTCTTTAACTTATTCTGACAACCACAGAGACTAGTGCTGTTATCAATCCATTTCTGTATCCTGGTTCTCATCAATCTCTCCAGTACCTTACAGTTTTTCAGAACTCTAGATATACCGATTGGCATATAATTTGCAGCCACAGCTTTATCACCTTTATTGCAGTGAAACAATTTTACCTTCTTTCCACTCTCTTAAAACCTCTGCTGTTGTAAGACTCTTCTTTGATTTCCTCTACACTTGAGCTTCTCATGATTTCACTCTGATGAGGATGAAATACCCTTATAAATTGTTTACTGAATATCTTAACTATTCCTCTGCAGCAGTTACTATTCCACTATCATCATCTTGCTACAATCATTCTTCTTTTTACTTGCCACATATCTCAAAAAACTCTCTAGGGTTTTTCTTTGCCTGAATTGCTAATTTCTGCATATATTGCACTTTTGCTGTTTTTACCAATTGAGTCCCCCTTCCTGGTCTGCTCATAAAATCTCCATACAATTGATTGCTACTATTATTCATCTTGTGCTGCCTCCACAATATCCTCTTCTTCCAAATTTCATGCTTAATCCCTTCATTCATCCATTTAATATCTATTTGATTCAGTCTTTTAACTTTCAGAATATCTTTACACATCGCTGTTGTTAAATATCTTTTGGTCACATCCCACACAGCATCATCTCCTCCTACTTAACTCCTCATCCCATGCAATAGCTCTAAGCCATATTCTAAGCTAAGCTTTTCAATAATCAACAGCCTGGTAATTCGCAATTACCAGGTGTTGATTATTGAAAAGTTGATTATTGAAAATCCTCACAATTACATTCTCTGATGAAATGATCGATCTAAAACTCTCAATCCTCACGTAACCTTCTCTACATGCTCTAAGATAGTTGTCTGTCAAGAACTGAAGAAATTTATCTTCCTTATTCCCAATGCTAGTTATCATGCAAGTTATGTTCACTCCAATCTATACTACTGTAACTAAAATCACCCTTGTCTCATTCACTAACCCAAGTTGCTTATACATTTCTCCATCACCACTGTCCAAATTCCATGGCCTACACAAGCATTCGACTAAATATTTCTTCCTATCAATCCCTACCTCACATCACATCATACTGACTCAAAACCCAGAAAAAACCCAGCAGGGTTTTTTCTGGGTTCCCGCATACAGACAAATCGGCCAGTCAGAACACATGCAATTTACAGACAAAAAAATACTAGTTGTGGTGGTGGTAGAGATGGGCGGTAGATGGCATTGATGGAGATGATTGATAGTAGAGGTTCGGTGTAGTACTAGGTTGAGACAGTTGTATAATAGTAGGTGTCCTCCCACGGTGAGTCCTTGGAGGTGTCACAAATAATAATAATAATAATAAAACAACTGCCACGATTTAGATCTCATATCTCCACTTTGTGCAGACATGATTCTGCCTGCTATCATCAACAGCACCCATCCTCTTTTCTTGTCCTTTCTATCCTCAGGAAAACTATCATACTCTTTCGTTTCTACTCCTGTCAGAATATCATCCATATCCAACCATATTTCACTTCTTGAAACAATTTTTGGGTGAGTATACTCAATGAGTGAAACCATTTCATCACCCTTATTTCTCATGCTCTTGGCATATGTAAATAAAGACAACAATTTACTTTTAGGTCTATAAGCAGTCCTGTCCATGCCATTTGTTGGTTGTGATTTATCCAAACCCAATCATTCCCAGTTATCTTTATCACTTACCCTATCTATCTCTTCCGACTAAACTACACCCTTCTCGTGGAAAGGCTTAAGCCACTAAATTTGGTCGATCTTATGCGACATCTCGTGCACTGCAGCGGAGAAAGAGTTTAGATTAGTCCGAGATCGACACATCAAAAAATTCGAAAATTTAAAAAAGGTCGCGATCTCTAAACCGCAACTTCCTACCAATACGGTAGTGAATCTGTCGTCACTAAGTGTGGAACCTGAAGCACTCGGCGCCCTCACACGTGGCCACAACTTCGCCATTGCGCCCAAAAGAATACCTGCTGAGGATATCATGATACGGATTGAACGCGGGATCCGACACCTCCCAAGCCACGTCGCCAACAATATTAGACTGGATGTAGCTTGTGTTCTGACCAAAGCCAAACCACCTAAGACCAACATGCCCAGTAAAGAAATTAAATCTCTATTAGAATTAAAGAAAAACAAGAAAATAATAATCACCAAAGCTGACAAAGGGAATGCCACAGTATTGCTGAACCAAAAAGATTACACAGGTAAGCTGAAATCTCTATTGTTAGATCGTGCCACTTACCCCCCTATCGAATACAATCCCACCAACTCACAAATTAGAAAACTCCACAGGCTCCTTAAGAAGGTCACTTCTTGGCCTGTAGAAATCACCAACAAACTAAAACCATATAACTCCATACCCCCCCGTATTTATGGACTCCCAAAAATTCACAAGGAAAATGTGCCATTACGTCCCATAGTGGATGGCATTGATTCCCCAACATACAAACTAGCTAAACATTTGGCCAAAGCTCTCTCATACTATACTGGAAACACACCTTCATACATAAAAAAACTCAGCCCACTTCAAAGCCAGCATAGAAAACCTTACACTCAAACACACTGACATAATGGTCAGTTTTGATGTCTCCTCCTTATTTACGAATGTCCCTCTCAAAGAATCCTTAGGGCTAATCCAAGCTAAATTTCCTCCCGATATCACAGCCCTATTTCAGTTCACAATGAACTCAGGCTATTTTGTTTGGCAAGGAAAATTCTACAAACAAATAGAGGGGACAGCCATGGGTTCTCCACTCTCCCCACCCTTGGCCAACTTTTATATGGAGACTTTTGAAGAGCAAGCCTTGAACTCTGCCCCACAAAAACCAACCATTTGGCTTCGCTATGTAGATGATGTATTCGCTATTTGGCCACATGGCTCCGATGCACTCCTCTCCTTCTTAACACACTTAAACAACCAACACCCCAGAATCAAATTCACCCTGGAAGAGGAAAAAAACAATTGCATTCCGTTCTTAGACACACTAGTCACCCGCCAGCCTGATGGAACCTTGGTTTTCTCAGTATATAGAAAACCCACCCATACAGGCAGATACATTCACCAACAATCCCCCTCACAACAATATGGAGTCCTTAAGACACTACACAACAGGGCTAAACTTATCTGCTCGAATGACAATGCCCTAACCACAGAACGAAACCACATCCTCAACACGTTCTCAGCCAATGGCTACACCCCCAAAAAATCCAAAAAATATTAAAACCAGTAAACGCCACCCCCTCCCCCTCACAACAAGGATTACTCTAAATCCATCACCATACCTTACATCTGAGGCAGCTCAGAAAAAATCACAAAAATCCTAAAAAAACATAACTTAACTTCTTGTTACAAACCATATAAAAAATTGGCATCCCTTATCCGCTCAACAAAAGACCCCCCCCCCCAAGACCTACCTGGTGTGTACCAGGTCCCTTGCAGCTGTAAGTTGTCCTACTTCGGCCAAACAGGCAGGACAGCAAATATCAGAATTTCAGAACACAAGGACTACATCTGGTTTCACCAATACAGCCACTCTGGTCTTGCTGACCATGCTCTGGATACCTGCCATAGAATACGATGGAAAAAAGCCAGGATAATACACCGTAGCAAATACAGATATGAAAGGCATTTCATAGAATCAGCTTCAGCCCTAAGAAACGAGCCAAACCTCAACAAATTTGGCTGCATGAGACTTCCTCAAATTTGGGAAACCTACATCAGAAGACCTTCAGCCCAATCGCCCAAGAATACCAACATCGCCCGCTAGACGGGCACCATCAGGACTTTAGGAGAAATAATAGCTTCATTCTTCTTACTCATTTATTGTTTTTGCTGTGCCTGCGTGCACGTATCTTGTACCTAAGTTATTGAAAATGGCAGCGTGATGTTGTCGAAATATAGAAATATATTAAAATTTATTTTAATGTATATCCGAGTACATTGTAATTTCCTGAAATAATATAGTGAAAATGTAAACTACACCCTGTACATCCCATTCATATACTGACCATCCACACACACACATTCACTATTATTTCCAATATCCACACTCCTTATACTGTGTCCTTGTTCAACCTGATAACCTCCCCTCCCCCATTTCCCTGTCCATGTTGCATTCTTGTTCTCTCATCATTATCTCACACTACTATTCTCATTTACACATCAGTCTCATCAGTTCTGTCATCCACATTTTAGTGGATTCCATGACAATTCTATTGTATGCATTTGTTATTTATGTTTGGTGGATGTGTCTAGCATCCAGTTTTGTTATAATTTTTTTTTTATTTTAAAATCAATATTAGGTTTTTTTCTCTCTTTTCTGGGGAAATATGTCAAAGATATCATCAAATTCTACTCCATCCAGAACACTAGGTATTGTAATAGTTTTATTTTCTTCTGGGGAAGCAGAGGTATCCATCTAGTTATTAATCATCATCATCAAATTCCTGCCAAGTACCCTCAAGGGGTGTACAGGATATGATAGTACTACGTGAAAAAAATTACACCATAACTAACTTCCTATCTACAATTTTCCTCCAAATCAGTCTGTTACTTGTTAAGACTCAAACATTATCAGATCTTATATTTCTATCGTCTAAGGCACTTTGTACCATAGCAATCCACCTATATCTCGGTCTTCCTCTGGGTCATTTTGCTGCCAACCTGGCAGAGAAAACTTGTTTTGCTAATCTTTCTTCGCCCATTCTGTTTAAGTGACCATACCACCTGAGATTAGCTTGCTAATGCATTCCTGGATGCTGATAATGTCAAGTTCTTTCCTAATATCCTCATTTTTAATATGATATTGCCATCTATTCATGCCTCTAATCTTTCTCAGGACTCTCATATCTGCGGTCTCTAGTCTTTGGTTGAGTGTTTTCCTTTTGACCCAGCTCTCAGATCCATAAATTAAAACTGATTTGAACACTGTCTTGTATACAGCTAATTTAGTGTTCTGACTAATTTCTCTCTTATTCCATATGAATGTATTCAATTGACTTCTCACCATACCAGCTTTGCTGATTTCGTTGTCTATTTCTATATTTAATTTACCATCTTCACTAAAAATCGTGCCTAAATAACTGAAATGTTTTACTTGATCCACAGGTTCCCCATTCACAACGCAGTTGACATTTTCAATGATTCTGCCTATTTTCATTGTCTTTGTCTTTTTATTGCTGACCTTCATACCATATCTATTACAAAAGTTATTCAATTTAGTCAGAGAATCTTGCAGACTCATAGCAGATTTACTAAGAAGTATAACATCATCCGCATAAACCAAAGAGCTGACATTAACATCTCCAATTTTGATATCATGTTTAATACCACTTTCCTTCATAATGTGATCCCTATAGATAATGACTAACAGAGGGGATAATGTACATCCTTGTCTCACACCAGATTTAACATTAAACCATCTTCCTGTACTTCCTTCAATTCTAACTGCTGACTTACAACTCAAATAAAGACTAAGTATTGCTTGATATAATGCCCCATTGACACCATATAACTGTAGCATATTGAATAGCTTCTCTCTTGGCACCTTGTCATATGCCTTTTCCAAATCGACAAAATTTAAATACAGATCTTTGTTATATTCCCATGCTTTCTCGACTATTTGTCGTAAAGTGAAGATCTGATCCTGACAACCTCTATTTGGCCTGAATCCAGCTTGTTCTTCACCCAGCTTTTCTTCCACAATTCTTCTCAATCATTTCTCAAGTATACTGGCATAGATGTTGCCAGGAACACTCAGTAGAGAAGGATCTGAAATTGTTTCCTTTATAATTTGTGGTACACAATTTCAACACAATTTGCGAGATTCCCTGACTAAATTGAATAACTGTTGTAATAGATATGTTATGAAGGTTAACAATAGCAAGACAAAGACAATGAAAATAGGCAGAAGCATTGAAAATATCAACTGCATTGTGAATGGAGAGCCCACAGAATAAGCAAAACATTTCAGCTACTTGGGCACAATTTTTAGTGAAGATAGTATATTAAATATGGAAATAGACAACAGAATCAACAAAGCTGGCGTGGTAGGAAGTCAAATGAATAAATTTATATGGAATAGGAGATAAATTAGTGAAAACACTAAATTAGCTGTATACAAGACAGTATTCAAACCAATTTTAACTTATGGATCTGAGAGCTGGATCAGAAGTAAAACACTTGATCAAAGACTAGAGATGCAGATATGAGAGTCCTGAGAAAGATTAGGGACATGAACAGATCACATCAATGGTAATATTATATTAAAAACGAGGATATTAGTTAAGAACTTGACATTGTCAGCATCCAGGAATGCGTTAGCAGAGCTAATCTCAGATGGTATGGTCACTTAAATAGAATGGGTAAGAAAAGATTAGCCAAACAAGTGTTCTCTGCTAGGTTGGCAGGATAAAGACCCGGAGGAAGACTAAGATGTAGGTGGATTGATACAGTAAAAAGTGCCTTAGAAGATAGAAATATAAGATCTGATAATGATGGAGTCTTGACAGATAGAAACTGATTTGGAGGAAAATTGTAGATAGGAAGTAAATAATAAAGTAAATTTTTCATGTAGTACTATCATATCCTGTACACCCCTTGAGGGTACATGTCAAGAATTTGATGATGATGACAACCCATTCACAGTTTTTCCACTCTCTCAGGCAAGGCATCCCACTCACCAACCACTGTACATTCAAACATTCCTTTGCTCAGGCCTTCCTTATTTAGGGATGGTCTCTTGTTCCAGCCTTGTCTCCTTGTACTCTATTGAAAAATCTCATCTACATTAATCTGGTATTTCAATCACAGAGATCTTACACTGACTTAGTAAATCTTTTTTTATTCTCTAAGATATCTTCATCCTAGATGAAAATCAACAGATCAGATCTGTGCACACATAAGATAAGAAGCAATAACAATATAAAAAAAATAGAAAAATATCCTTAATCCACTCACAATACTAATGTACTATAGGCTTACAACCTTTGGTAAGTATTATTATTATTATTATTATTTTTGACACCTCCAGGGAGTCCAAAGACTCATCAAGGGAGAGTGTGCCGACAGCATCGAACGATTGGCCCCCTTCCAACTACTAACCGCGCTCAAACTTACTTAACTGAGCCATTAGTAGCAGAGGCTCTACCAATCGACCAACCTTTGCGGCAAGTAGGAATCACATAATAACAAATAAAATATTTATACATAGTTCAGCTGTGAGAGATACTTCATTGGAACAGGCTGATGGCTCTAATATTGAAAGATGAAATAATACTTTCGCATCATGTCTTTTAAATTACTTTTCAGTATTAATTAAAATTCTATATTAGTCTTTTAATTTAGCCTATGGTTGGAGATACTGGGCAGCTCCATTGTCTACTAAGCTTTGCTGGTTTTTTTAATTATTTTTTTTTATCTGACATCAGGAGTGACACAAAACTTTAGTTTACAAAAATTCTGTTGGAAAAGTTTCTGATATATCTTCTTATGTGAGTTAAGTTTTCTGTTTACCATAAAACAAATGTTACTCTCTTTGTTGATCTCTTTTTTTCCATTATAACATTGATTCTTGAATTGTTAATGTGAAGTAGGAATGTGTCTAAGTATACTGGTTATGACCAAATTAAGAACACGCAATCAACATATCTTAACTAGATTGTGCACTGTCTGTCATAGTCTATGCACTGAACCATTTGCACTCCAGTCCTCCCTCTCAGCTGAATCATGTTATATATCAGCAACAAACTCTTGCTCTTGACACTTTTGACAGACTGGTAAATCAGTTAACTTTGAAGAACACAAAAATACATCTGCAGTGATCTGTATGGCAAGTTGGGATTGGCAAACCATGTCTCAGATAGTCCTTCACATAAGATTAGATGGAGGAAAAGATCTATATTACATAGAAGTTGTTATATGTCTGAGAGACTATTTTTAGAACCAGAATCAGCTATGAAGCACTCTCCCAACCTCAACAAGTATGGTTGCATTAATTTACCAAAGACTATCATTTTAAGAACTTATTGCCTGACTTCTCTAAATTAACTTTATGGTTGTCTAAACCCATAAAGGTAGACCTATAAGAATGTTAGTTCTGTTTAAAGTTTAGAATTGTTTTACATGATTACTTAGTTTAGTGCTGTGTGTGACAATTATAATTGTATTCTGATGATTCTGGGTAGAAAACTAGCAAAATATCATCAAGTTTAATAAATGTGTTTTTCCTCTTGTTGTTTAACCGTGATGCATTATTATGAATAATCAACGACACGTAAGTCTTTTTTATACAGAAACCTTTCATACCTTTTAATATATCATATTGATCTCCTTTCAAATCATTGTTCCAATCAGTATAATCATTTCTTCCATTTGATCTGCTTGCTTATGGCCTTGATAACATAATGAATCATTCGTCAATTTTTTAATTACTTCTATACCTCCTTTCTCACACTTGCTTAGCTCTTTTAAATCACTGTCACATACTTGAACAGTTTTATTCATGCTTGCAATTCATTTTGCATGTGTCACTATATGTAATATCAATGTAAAATCTCTTATGATATGTGACTTCATAACTTATGTTTGTTTTTACATGTTTTTTGTTTAGGAGAAATGTACTCAGAGAAATGTTAAATTTTGATTGAAATAATCTTTTCTGTAATAATCTTGTAATGAGCTTCAGTTAAATAATGTGGCTCATGACGTCATCATGTAATGATATTATTATTATTAAGAGAGAGACCTCCAGGGAGTCAGAGACTCATCAAGGGAGGCCACATATATAACACACCAGCTATCATACTTATTCTTGAATTCATTCACACTGCTTGCACTCAAAACATCCAATAGCAATCCACTCCGATCACAAACATCACCCTATGAGAGAAAAATCTAGCTCACGCCCTTTTAGCGGTCTTCATTCTCAGCTTCCAAAGATGCCCTCTTGTCCTTTCCCCCATCCTCCAATACATTGAAAAACTCCATCAGTTGAAACTGTATGCCCCTTACAGAAGTTAGCAAGTCTCAATCATATCACCTCTCTTTCTCCTGTTTGCTAGTGTCTGCAGTCTACAAATTCTCAATATGATTTCATAATCACTACTGCACAATTCTGATATCATTTTCTTCATACCAATATATCAGAATATGGTATGAAGGTCAGCAATAAAAAGACAAAGACAATGAAAATAGGCAGAATTCTTTGAAAATGTCAACTGCTTTGTGAACAGAGAACCGGTGGAACAAGTAAAACATTTCAGCTACTTAAGCACGATTTTTTGTGAAGATGGTAAATTAAATATGGAAATAGACAACAGAATCAACAAAGCTGGTATGGCAGGAAGTCAAATGAATAAATTTATATGGAATAAGACAGAAATTAGTCAGAACACTAAATTAGCTGTATACAAGACATTGTTCAAACCAGTTTCAACTTATAGATCTGAGAGCTGGGTCAGAAGTAAAACACTTGACCAAAGACTAGAGACTGCAGATATGAGAATCCTGAGAAAGATTAGAGGCATGAACAGATGGCATCAATGGCAATATTATATTAAAAATGAGGAGGATATTAGGAAAGAACTTGACATTGTCAGCATCCAGGAATGTGTTAGTAGAGCTAATCTCAGGTGGTATGGTCACTTAAACAGAATGAGAGAGGAAAGATTAGCAAAACAAGTGTTCTCTGCCAGGTTGGCAAGAAAACGACCCAGAGGAAGACCAAGATATAGTTGGATTGATATGGTACAAAGTGCTTTAGATGATACAAATATAAGATCTGATAATGTTGGAGTCTGACAAGTAACAGACTGATTTGGAGGAAAATTATAGATAGGAAGTTAGTAATGATGTAAATTTTTCATGTACTACTATCATATCCTGTACACCCCTTGAGGGTACATGTCAGGAATTTGATGATGATGATGTATTAGAATCACAATGGAAACCAGGGAACCAGACATGCACACAATAGTTCAAGTGAGGTCATATCAAGGCCTTGTATAAAGAGGCAAAAATGACATCCTTATCTTTACACGTGAACGTTCGTTTCAGCATTGCAATTATCTTTTGAGTTGTATTTGCAATCTTTGCCACATGGCCTCCTGAACTTTAACTTCCTATCTACTAACACTGGAAGATCCATAGCCTCATCAGTTTCTTTTAGCATAATCCCACGAATATAACATGACACTGGATATCTAATCACTCCAAAGTGAATGACTTTACATTTACTGATGTTGAACTGACATCCATTTTCCCCTGCCCATAATTCCAGCCTATTCAAATCATTCTGCAAGTACTGCATATCAGCAGCAATCCTGATTACCCGACTTATCATTGCATCATCAGCAAATAGCTGTATGTCGCTTATCAAATCCTTCCCAATATCATTAATGTACAGACTGAATAACAGTAGACCAAGAACTGATCCTTGTGGTACATCACTTGTTACTTTAAATCTTGCATACTCACATTACTCGTATACCACATTTTGATATCTGTCAGTTAGCCATCCTCTTATCCATGCTAATATTCTATACCCCAAACCCATTTTCTCCAATTTATGCAATATTCTACCATGCGGTATTCTGTTCTCCTATTTTGCCTTAGCAAAATCCAAAAGTATTTTGGTGTATCCATTCCCCTTGTCTAGTTCGATTGTAACATTGTTACAGAATGTGAGCAAGTTGCTAAAACATGACCTTCCATTAGTAAACCCATGTTGCTCGTTGCAAAGTAGAGATTCACTGTCAACCCATTTCTGAATGCGAACCCTAACCAATTTCTCCAAAATCTTCACCACCACTCCTGAGATACTAATTGGTCAATAGCTGGATCCTTGGTCTTTGCATCACCATTGTGCAATGGAATTACCATACATTTCTTCCATTCGTGCAGAATCTTCCCTGTTCTGAGACTCATATTAAACAGCCTGGTCAAAGGAATAGCCAGTTCAACTGAACACTCTTTTAGGAAATGTGCTGATATCCCATCAGTCCATACTACTGATTCTTATTCAATTTGTGCAACACTAATACCTTGTCCTCACACCTGTATTTCTTCGTCCAGTGAAGAGGTAGTAGTGAGCACAATGTTGTGTACACAAGGTTGATAGCGTTTAAAAAAATGGGCATGCATTAGCTGAACAACCTCTTCTGAATCTGCAACCCTCACACCATCTGGATTCTGAAGAGTTATTCTTTCATATTCATTCTTACTTTTACTTGCAGCATATTGATAGAATTCTTGTGGGTTGTCTTTAGCATGCAGAGCCAGTTTCTTTTCATACTCAGACTTTGCTTTCCTTACAACACTTGTGACTATTTTAGCCTGCTGCTTATAACGTTGATAACTGATGTCATCCTTATGCACACAGTATTCCTTCAACATCATCTTTTTCTTACGAATCTCTTGTTTAATAAGCATATAAGCCTTTCTACAAGAATTACTATCATTCATGGAGATTGCATTGCACACAAGGCCCACCATTACGGCAAACTGAAGCTATCTAGACAACTGAATCGTCTGACCTTCCTAAAACGCTGCTGGGATAATCAGGTAATCCCAAATTGTGTAAAATTTAAGCAAAGTTCTGTTTCACAGAAAGCTCTCCGTATCTACCACCAGGCGAGCCAGGCTTTACTTCGGGAGCAAATTATCGCTACACGTGGTTCCCTAGCCGACGTAAACAGATCTATTTTAGCGGTAGAGAATGAGTTTTCAAATACTCTAAATCACGAACTTTACTACTTCGGTCAATTCTACATGACGTCTCGTGCACTGAGGCAAACAGAGAATTTGAACGAATATGGAGTCGACATATCAACAAGTTTGATAAATTAAAGAACTCGACATCCAAACCAAAACTACAAACCAGCACTGTAGTTAACCTTTCTTCAGTCATCTTGAAGCCTGAAGCACTCAACGCTCTGTCACGTGGTCACAACTTCGCTATTGCTCCTAGGAAATTACCAACCGAGGAATTAATGATCCAGATTGAATGCGGGATTCGCCACCTTCCAAACCACATCGCCAACGATATTAGGTTGGATGTAGCCTGTGTTCTCACAAAAGCAAAACCACCAAAAACCAACATATCCATTGGTGAATACAAGTCTCTATAGGAATTGAAGAAAAACAAAGAAATAGTTATCACCAAAGCGGATAAGGGGAACACCACTGTGGTACTCAATCATAATGACCACACAGGTAAGCTCAAGGCTTTACTATTAGATCGAGCTACTTACCTCCCCATTGAATACAATCCCACCAACTCACAAATTAGAAAACTCCATAGGCTCCTTAAGAAGGTCACTTCTTGGCCTGTGGAGATTACTAACAGACTAAAACCATATAACTCTAGACCCTCCCGTATATATGGGCTCCCAAAAATATATAAAGAAAATGTGCCATTACGTCCCATAGTGGATGGCATTGATTTCCCCACTTACAAACTAGCTAAATATTTAGCCAAACCACTCTCACACCATACTGGCAACACACCATCACACATAAAAAAACTCAGACCACTTCAAAGCCAGTATAGAAAACCTTACACTCCAACATAATAACATAATGGTCAGTTTTGACATCTTCTCCTTATTCACAAATGTCCCCCTCGAAGAAACCTTAGAGGTAATCTTAGCTAAATTTCCTCCCGATATCTCAGCCCTATTTCAGTTCAGAATGAACTCAGGCTATTTTGTTTGGCAGGAAAAATTCTACAATCAGATAGCAGGGACAGCCATGGGTTCACCACTTTCCCCACCCTTGGCCAACATCTTCATAGAGACTTTTGAAGAGAAAGCCTTAATCTCTGCCCCACAAAAACCTACCATATGGCTTCGCTATGTTGATGATGTGTTCACTATTTGGCCACATGGTCCGGATACACTCCTCTCCTTCTTAACACACTTAAACCACCAACACCCTAGAAAAAGAGAAACAATAGCCTCCCCTTCCTAGACACACTAGTCACCCGCCAACCTGATGAAACCTTGGTTTTCTTAGCTTACAGAAAACCCACCCATACAGGCAGATACATTCACTAACAATCCCCCCCCCCCAACAATATGGAGTTATTAAGACACTATTCAACAGGACAAAACTAATCTGTTCAAATGACCAAGCCCTAACTACTGAACTAAATCACATCCTTAACACTTTCTCAGCCAATGACTAATCCCCCCCCCACAAAAAAAATCCAAAAAATACTAAAACCAGTTATCCACAACCTACCTCCCCCTTCACAAAAAAGATTACTCTAAATCCATCAGCATTCCCTACATCCGAGGCACCTCGGAAAAAACCAACAAAATCCGAAAAAAACATGACGTGACCTCTTCTTACAGACCATATAGAAAATTGGCATCCCTTATCTGCTCCACTAAAGACCAACCACTTCCCCTAGACCTACCTGGTGTATACCAGGTCCCTTGCAGCTGTAAATTGTCCTACTTTGTCCAAACAGGCAGGAGAGCAAATATCAGAATCTCAGAACACAAGGATTACATCCGATTTCACCAGTACAGCCACTCTGGGCTTGCAGACCATGGTCTGGATATTCGCCACAGAATAAGGTGGAAGAAAGCCACAGTAATACACTGCAGCAAGTTCAAATATGAAAGACTATTCATGGAATCAGCCTCAGCCCTTAGGAACATGCCATACTTTAACAAATTTGGATGCATGAGACTGCCCCAAATTTGGGAAACATATATCAGAAGAACTTCAACCCAAAGGCCAAGAACACCTAACATAGCCCACCAGGGGGCACCATCAGGACTTTAGGAAAACGGTAGCTTCCTCGCTTCATTTCTCATTTGCTATTATGTAGTACTTGGGTGCACGTGTCTTTATCTTAAGTTCCCATGAAGATGGCAACGTAGTGTTGCCAAAATATCGGAAAGTATATATTAAAGTTGATTTCATTTATATTTCTAGTGTATGCTGTCAATTCCTTAAGTATTTAGTTATCATGTTTAACCAGCGTATAAGCCTTTCTACAAGAATTAATGTTAAATCAATAAGCTAATTATAAAAATAGTGACAAATTCCAGGAATTGACATATCCAAATTGACATAGATGGAAACTTCCAAAGAAATGTGAAGAATGATGTCATCATGTCCAAAGGTCAATATCTGACCACAGTAAAGGATTCTAAGAATTACCATGGATAGAGAATTCCAAAGATGCCTGCATGTGCACAATGGAAGTCCAGGCCTATATAAGGCAAGTCATATAGAAGGAATTTTGTCTTAGGGTTTTCTATTTCTTCTCTTACCTGGGTCTACCGTCAAGCTAGGTTCGATGTTGGGAATCTAAAAAGAAGCAACACGAGTTCCAAGTCTTCTATCTGGGTCAGTCATCACGTGAGAAATTGTGTTGATCGTCTTGAAAAGAAAGAGCTGTGCACTGCCACCATGTTAAGGGTCGTATAGGACAAGGCATAGTCAACAACTCAGACAAGGAAGAAATTTAGCAGGAAAACAGAAATGAGTCCGCAAGCGGAAAGAAAGATAAGGACTTACGTGTGAACAAAAGGTTAATGTGAAAGACTGTGCTGAACAAGAACTGTAAGTAGTTATAATACTGAACAAGAATGTATGTCGAGTGTCTATGTTTATGGGATAATGTATATTAATGTGGAATTAAGCTTAAACAAAGAAGCATGCCTTATATTCAGTTAATGTTATGCTAGATTGTAAATTAGCATAAGAACTAAGGTTAGGTTAGAAAGAATGGAGAACAGCAAGAGAATTGTAACGACATTGTATATACTGTAAATGCCAGTATATAAGACGACTCCCAAATACTACAGAAAACCCCTCGAAATCATGGGTCAACTTATACGGCAAGTATAAAAAGGGAAGCATAATTTCTTGGATGAACATTTAGGTAGTTACAATACGTCATTATATAAGAAAATAGGCAGTGTTTATAAACAAATCAGATTAATTTTTTGTTACAGAAATTTATTCAAAATATTACAATACAGGTAAGTCTTAAAAAGCAAATAATAATTATTAACCTCAATTTTCATGTTAATTTTCTTTATCATCTGTTGTTCTTCAGATTCATTATTTAAATGTTCATCATATGGTTCCCAGTTCGAATCTGGTGAATTGATTTCGTTTTCATCGTCATTAGTATCCCACAACAGATCATCATCCATACCACACTTTTTAAATGATTTTATTACAGTCTCTACTTTTACTTTATTCAATGCTTTGATCACAAAATTGCACAACATATCAAGTGATGCAGCATGCATAGATCCACCGTTTGTAAATGATTTTTCACCAGTCAACATCCAATTATTCCACTCTTCTCTTATGTGATCTTTAAATGGTTTGTCAAAGCAGACATTTATTGGTTGCAATATAGAAGTTAAACCACCAATATAACAGCAAGTTTTGTGTTATTTTTTTCTAGAAGACTTTTCGTATTCTCAGTTAAATGACTACGAAACATATCCAATACTAATAAACTGAGTTTCTTTATTATACTGCGTGGTCCCATGTTCCACACATTATTTATAAATAATTTCACACCATCCTTTTCGTGAAAATATAAAAAACACTTGAAGGAAATTTTATCTTAGGTTTAGTTCTATGTTTGAAGATGATCATTGGTTTTAACTTGATTCCATCAGACAAACATGACAACACAACCGTAAACCTTGTTTTTTCATGACCTGTACTTCGAACTAGTACTCTTACTACCTTTAGACTCCACAGTTTTATTGCTTATCATATCAAACATATTGGAAATATGGAGTTTCATCCATATTTCCAATATTTGACAATAGAAATTTATGTTCTTGTCTCAACTTAAAAATAAATTTATGGAAACTGGTAAGTTTGTGGTCAAGATCTGCTGGTAGTTTTTAAGCAATTTTCATTTTTTGTTGTATTACCAGATTTTGTCTGTTCATAAAACGATTACATCATCCTGAAGTAGCTTGAAATTCTATACTTTCATCTGGATTCAATCTTGACCATTTTAGTACATATGCTCTAATCATATTTCTTGTAACAAGATAACCATTCTGCCTTTGTTCGAATACCCATTCTGCAACATGATTTCCCAGTTGCGGCTATCAGGTGATCCCATTCTCATCGCACATTTTTTCTTTGGCAATTTTTTAAAAAATCTTCTTTCTTCCTCCATTCTCTTACCATCTTCTCAGTTATGTCAAACTTTCTTGCAGCAGCACAGTTATTAGTTTGCTTTTTCATTTCAATTACCTTTATATTAAATCAAGCTTTATACTTTCTTCGTTTTGTTGCTGCTTCGATGATTTTAAATGATAACAATTTTAATAATCCTAAAATTTAAAAAAAAAATGCAAAAAATATAATCAATTAAAATTGGGGCTAATCACTTTTAATTAGGGTAATTCATGTAAATACTAAATCTATGCAATACAAAAAATAACGGATATGCATAGATATAAAAATAAAGGATATAACAACAATACCTAACGTTGCATTAATACAAGATAGAAAGAAGAAATTGGGGGTTCGTCTTATACAACCAACATAAGCTTAAAGCCTAAAACTAGCTTAAAATTTAGGCCTTGTCTTATATGTCAGTCATCCTATATGCTGACATATACAGTATATATATGTATATATATATATCTTCTTCTCTTCCGTCTAAGACCGGTTGAGTCTTCTCTTGAGCAGGATCTTCCTGTCTTCTCTATTCCTTGCTGTTCGAAAAAGTTCTTTATATGTTCTGCATCCCGAGATGTTCTTTATTAATTTCAGCCAGGTAATTTTTGGTCTTCCGGGTCTTTTTTCAGTTGGAAAAGTATTGATTAGGACATTAGGAAGTCTGTCTGCATCCATGTGTACAGTGTGGCCAAACCATCTTAGTTGTTGTTTTCTAATTTTTTCTATTATTGTCTTTTTATACAATAAATCTTGTCTGACTGTGCTGTTTGCTTTCTTTTCTATCCAACTTGTTCTATATATATATATAAATATGAATGTGAATCTTTCTGTAAATATTTCTCTTTGAATTTATTAAATAGTTTGTAAACAACACACTGAACTGTCAAAAAAATTTGAACCTGCATAAGATAGAAGTTTATATGATTTATATTTAAGCCACAACTAGTTTGAAGTAAGGATATATATAAGCAGGGAATATAAATGATATCTGCTTTGTCTTTACTTTAAGATCTTATAATCTCACACTTAATGTATGGTGTAACTGGTGCAGTTGTAAAAGAAATAAAAGTTTAAGATTATAGAGCATGAAAAATAAGATATAGTAAAATTTGAGGCGGTCTGGTGTGAAATAGTGACCAACACAACCAAATATACAGTTGGATGCTGCTATAGGCCAGGGGATACAGGGGGAGATACAGAATTCATGCATCAGCAAATTAGTGCAGGTTTAGTGATTATTATGGGGGATTTTAATTATGGTGATATCAATTGGAAGGAGGAAATATCATGTAGCAAAAAGGAAATGGAATTCATACATCTTCTACGAGATAATTACTTGAAACAGCACATACCGAAGGGAAAGATGTTAGCAGTGCATGGGATAAAATCTCCGGGTATCTGAGGAAAGCAATATCAGATTGAGTCACCATGGTCAGGAAGACAAACAAGGTAGGTGTTAGATGGATGAGCAGTTATAACAAGTAGTATCAAGCCTTAAAAAAAAAAAAAAAAAAAGAAAAAAGAAAAAAAAAGAAAATGTTATGGAGAATGTACAAGGAGAAATGCGATCAGTACAAGGCTCAAGCTAGGAAGGTTACCAGCATAGTAAGAAAAGCTAAATCAGATTATGAGAAGACCTTAGCCAATGAGATCAAGGGTGATCCCAAAGAGTTCTTCTGCTATGTGGCAAGTAAAAGGAAGAATGACTTTGGAAGGATAACTTTAGTGAGTGCTGATGGTATTGAGGTGACAAAATCAGATGTAATAGTCCAGTTACTGAGTGATCACTTTTCAAAAGTCTATCACCCAAGTGAGGATATCTCTGTATCTGTAGCAATAACTAAGGTGAGAATTGAAGTTAAGAAATCAGAGGTATTTAATATATTGCAAAATGTAAATGCAAACACTGCTGTAGGTTTAGATGGAATATCAGCTTGGGTGTTGTGTGAATGCGTAAAGGAATTGTCAACCCCTCTTATTTGGATATTTAACTTAAGTTTGAACTATGGTATGGTCCCTAGGGAGTGGAAGTTAGGCAAAGTGGTTCCTTTGCATAAAGGTGGCACTAAAACTGCAGTAGTTAATTACAGACCAATCACCATCTCAGGAGTAGTGGTAAAAGTATTGGAAAAGTTGGTTAAAGACAAAATTCAAGAATGGGTGGATCAGGATATGATACTCTATAGAGGCCAGCATAGTTTTGTTAAAGGTAGATCCTGCCTTAGCAATTGATTAACTTTTTATAATAGAATGACATTTGAGTTGGACAAAGGAACTGGCTACACAGTGGTACTTATGGATTTTGCTTAGGCCTTTGACAGGATACCCCCCCATGGAACACTGTTATGCAAATTGGAGCAGATGGGAATGGATATTATATTGATATGGATAGGAGAATGGCTCAGGGAGAGATACCAGAAGGTGGTGTATGGAGGAGCAGAGTCCAGGATGAGGCAGGTGACCAGTGGTGTGGCATAGGGCTCTGTGCTTGGGCCATTGTTGTTTAATTTGTACATAAATGATACAGGAAATGGCTTAAAGGGAGATATTCAGTTGTTTGCTGATGATGCAAAGTTGGGTAGCACAATAAAAAATCAAGCTGATGTTGAAAGTTTGCAGGATGATTTAAATAAGCTGGTAGAATGGGCAAAAGATAATGGATGTCAGTTTAATGTGGAAAAGTGTAAAGTTATGCATTTTGGGATAAAAGGATTACCAGCTGTGTACTACATTGATGGAACAGTACTCCAAGAGATTGATGAGGCTAGTGACTTAGGGATGTTGGTAGATAGGGAGATGAAGTTCAGGGGACATATTGCTAAGGTGTCCAAGATCGCACATAGGATTACTTGGTTATTGAGGAACACACTAACATCCAGAGATAAAGAGGTTATTATTCCTCCTTTATAAAGCGTTGATACTTTCACATTTCGATTACTGTGCTCAGGTCTGGTCACCTGGATTCCTTGGAGATGAGGAGGCTGTGGAGAGGGTTCAGAGAAGAGTGAATATGTTGGTGAGTGATGTAAAAAATGCTCCCTACATTGATAGATTGAGACCTTGTGGATTGCAGAGGTTGGTTGATAGGCAGAAAAGAGGGGATATGATAGAAACATTTAAATTATGAAAAGGTTTTTATAAGACTGATCCAGGGGAAATGTTTCAGCTGTGTGATAGTGATGGAAGAATAAGAGGTCATCTGCGGAAATTAAGGAAAAGTGTGGTTAACGAAGGTGGCAGAACAAGGTTTTTTGCCTGGAGGATGGTGAATGAGTGGAATTCATTGCCTGACTTAGTTGTGAGTTCTTCGTCTGTAAATGAATTCAAGAAGAGATATGACAGATATTGTTTTGCTAGTTTGGGTCTCCTGCGATGAGTCTACTGACTCCATTGAGATACCCGTAATAATAATAATAATAATAATAATAATAATAACATATATAAATTGAAGCTCTAATTATAGCATCCACCATTCTAGTCACACTCTTTACAAAATACCATTATAGCAAATAAACTGCCACACTGGGATCTATATCAGCCATTCTAAAATAGAAAGAAAGGTAATATAAGAGGAATTTATAATAAAAAGCCTACTACTATAAAAATTATTCATTTGGACTTCACCTGTCTACTATAGAGCTGAATGCAATACAATGAGTGGTTGTAAGAATATGTCACTATTCACATCCAGTAGTAAAATTATGGAGATAAATAGTACTCTCATTTACTACACTTTTTTTATATCTTACCTGATAGACGTGGTGAATATCAGCAGAACGACCAGTTAGGAATGCAGAAGGAATCCAAATATTAATGAGAGGTCGTAAAGCAGCTGTTTGAGATGAGCTGTAATAAATGAAAAGTTTAAAAATATACTTCAAATGATATCAAGTGATTAGAGTTATAGTTATAGTTTTTTGTTGCATTAGAAAACATATTACATGGTACTCTTTCCTTTATTCAACCACCACAGGAAATCAACATGGTGATTGGATATTTGAAGGATTGATTAACTCAAGATACAATTAAATCATACTGTACCAGAAGTGGGTTGACACACACTAACCTACTCAAGAGTTAAATAACTGAGTGATCACTGTACTAGACAAGAAGC
Source organism: Typopeltis vanoorti (assembly GCF_054136105.1). Lineage (NCBI taxonomy): Eukaryota > Metazoa > Arthropoda > Arachnida > Uropygi > Thelyphonidae > Typopeltis > Typopeltis vanoorti. Next base: position 4,338,851 of record NC_143565.1, on the reverse strand, counting down.
TATATACTCATTTTCATCGTTATTTTTTTATTACTGATTATTTTGATTTTTGATTGATTATTGATTACAAACTTCATTTTTAAAGCTACTTCAGACCTCCAGTAAGCAGGTTGGTGGTCTTATACTTATAATTCAAATTGCAATGTTTAGACAGAAATTTTAACTACAGCAGTATAAATTGGGGAGAGGAAGATGCATGTAGCAATAAGGGAATGGAATTTCTAGAATTCTTGAGGGACAAATGTCTTAGGCAACATGTAATAGAGGGAACATGAGGCTGAAGAGTTTTGGATTTGGTCATAGCATCAGAAGAGTTGATATAATAACTGAGATGACATCTCTCCCATCAGTTGGAGAGAGTGACCATGCGGTTTTGACTTGGAAGATGAATAGACATGCAGGAGTATCAAAGAGACAGGAACATATGTGGAATTATAAGGCAGGTGATTATAATACTCTTCGACATCAACTTGAGGAAGTTTTGTGGAGGGAGGAATTGGAAAGCCGGGATATCATTAGTGCTTGGGAATTTGTGAAGGAATATTTGTTAGCAGCAATAGTAAGCTGTATTCCACAAGTGAAGAAGAGGACACGATCTGGAGTAAAGTGGATGACAAACAATATTAAACAGGAACTGCATGTGAAGAACAGATGCATGAAGAATATCGACTGTCCGATAGGTATTATAGAATTGTGTATGGTGGGGGAGTTTGGAGGAGGCAGAGGGTTACAAGTGGGGTCCCACAGGGCTCAGTACTCGGATCTATATAGTTTAACCTTTATATCAATGACATTATCAGTGGACTGCAGTGGGATATTCAGTTATTTGCAGATGATGTGAAACTGGGAGGGGTTATTAGTAATAGTGCAGACGTGGTGGCCCTGCAAGAGGATTTGAATAAGCTAGACATATGGGAAAATGATTGGAGTGTCGGTTTAATGCAGCAAAATGTAAGGTCTTGAGGTTTGGGATATATCGATGGGACACTTCATACTCTATTGGAGGAGTTTTACTGGAGGAAGTAGGGGAGACAAGAGATCTGGGGTTGATGATTGATAGAAACCTGAAATTCAGGGGACATATTGCAAAGTGATGAAGGTAATCCAGAGGATTGCTGCAATAATGAGAAGGACGCTGACCTGCAGAAATAAAAGAGTTATCATTCCGTTGTATAAGCCCCTGATCAGACCACACTTAGACTATTGTTCTCAGATTTGGTCCCCAGGATTTGAAGGGGATAAATTAACTGTAGAAAAGGTACAAAGGCAGATAACAAAGATGGTTTTTTTCAGGACTGCACAATGATAGTTATGAGGATCGGCTGAGGGAATGTGGACTGCAGAGTTTGGTGGATAGAAGAAGGAGAGGTAATATGATTGAGACTTTTAAACTGCTGAGAGGTGGTTACAGGGTTAACACTGGGGAGTTCTTTCGCTTGGTTGTACAGAGGGAAGGAGTGATGACAAGGGGGCCCTCTCTGGAAGTTACGAAAGGAAACTGTGAGCAAAGAGGTGAGGAGTGGTTTCTTTGCATGGAGAGTGGTTGAACCATGGAATGCATTGCCTGATAGTGGTGAGAGCGAGAACGGTCAATGAGTTTAAAGAGTGGTATGATAGACTTTGTGTTTCCTAGGAAGGACCTCCCATAATGAGTCTTTTGACTCAATGGAGGCCTGAATAATAATAATAATAATAATAAAAGATCTGAAGTCCTAATTTGATGCCCTCTAATGTTGTAAAAAAGAGAAGCATTACAGTTGTGTAGGAGTGGATCTTAAAATAACAGTTCTCCCAAATTTTTGGCAAATTAATGCAACCACACCTGTTCAGATTAGGAGAATGCTTCGTAGCCATTTTTGATGCTAAGAATAATCTTTCTGACCTAATGACTTCTATATAGTACATTGGTACTATATAGAAGTACCAAAGCACTTTGGCTATCTTTTGAAATGCACCTCAGATGCAGGGAATAGAAATAGTGGTTTTTGTTTTTGCATTGTTTGAGGAGGGGTAAGCAGTCAGGCCATGTAGTATTTAATCTATTTGGCAGCAGCTGTAGCTATTGGCCAGGAAAGTATGGTGAAGATATTTATGTTCTGTCAAAAGAGCTGCATTATTAGAACAAACAGTTCTAGCTCTATGTGTGTTTTCAGAATACCGTACTGTTGGGCTGGATGATGTGATTGTTTATGTAAATAATCTTCCTTTGTGTGCTAGCTTTCTATAAATGGAAAAAGATAGTGAATCATCTGAAAGGCAGGTGATTAATATGTCTATAAAAGGCAACAGTTATTAGATCATATTCTCTTTGTACTGTGAAGTGAATTTTGGTGTGCTGACTGTTTAGGTAGGTAACAAAAGAATCCAAAGCATTTTGTCCACGGGACCAAATGGCAAACACATCATTATCAAAGCATAACCATACAAAGGTCTTGAATGTAGTTGTAAGAAGTATTTTGCTTTCGAAGTGTTCCACGTAAAAGTTAGCTAAAGGAGGTAGATGGGAGGAACCCAGTGCAGTACCATTAGTCTGTGTATAGACTTTTTCCTCCCATGTAAAGTAGCATGCATGCATACATAGTAAATTTGAACAAATCAAAATATCACAGGGGAAATTAGGCTTTATTAAAGCAAGTGTCTATTAGTGGTATATTAGTAAATAAGGAAGTTACATCAAAATTAACCATTATATCTAAATTTTTAAGAATGTGGTTTTTAACTACTGATTTCAAATGGACAGAATTTTTTATAGAAGTAGAGGAGTTACCAGTAAGCAGGCAAGCTATTTAGCTAACTGTTGAGTAAGTTTATAAGTAGAGCTGGCTGTGCTATCAACTGTAGGGTATAGGGGAATATTAGATCTATGGATTTTAGGTACAATCTACAATCCATAAATGAACAGGTTTTATTTTGTTGATGATTTCTTTGTGCCAAGAAGTCACTTTTTTCAAAAATTCAAATTTTTTTTTTCTTCTTTTGAGACACAGCGAACAACTGTCACTTAGGAGATCTTGCATTTTTTTTGTTGAAATCCTCTTGATTCATGATAACTGTAGTGTTACCCTTATCAGCTTTAGTGATCACAATGTGTGAGCAGAGCTAATTAATCTCAGTAGTGGTCACTTATAGAGAATGGGAAAATGAAAGGTTAGAAAAATAGTTGTTTCACGCCAGGAAACCGGCCAAGATCTAGGTTGGTTAATGCAGGTTGAAGTACTTAGAAAATTGAAACATAAGATCTGATAATAAATGCCCTGATAGATAAGACAAATTTGGAGGAAAATTTCCATAATTATGTAAACTCTTCATGTAGTACTGTCTGAATATCTTGTACACTTCCTGAGGGTACATATCAGTAATACGATGAAGTTGATAAGTTTTCCATCATTTCCTTTACAAATGTACTGGGCCAGTGGGATTCCATTCAGAACTCTTTGGAGTAAGACTGTTATAATATAGTCAGAGTTATCTGGATTATTACACTGGTGTCCAAAACCTAAGGATGAACACTATTTCTGAAGATTGCAACTGCAAATTCAAATGAATCAGTTTGTAGCAATTTGTATAAATGATGATTTCGAGTAGAAAGTGGATACACATTCAATTTTTCGAATTGTGAGCAAAGGGGTCACGTAGTAGCACTCAACAGGAATAAAGGCAAAATGCTGCACTAAGTGAATTGTGTTTGAAGGAAGTTCTTTTCATGAAGAAATAAAGTTACAAACTCTGATGTCAAGTAATATCTCAAAGACATCATAAGGTGTGTGTAGAGGCATTATACTTGTTGCAACACTTGAAGAAGGTCACAGAATCCCTGATATTGCCAGAGAGTTCAGAATCTCACATAGCATTGTATCCTGGCTCTGGAAAGTGTTTCAAACCAATGAAATGTGTTCCAGACATTTGCTTCCAGAGCATGAAGACAGATTTTTGGTTATAACAGCAAAATGTAATTGACACACCACAGCATGTTAGCTTGCAAGTCGGCTCCATTCAAGCACAGTTACATGGACATTTCAATAAACTGTGGCAAGACATCTGTGACAAATAGGCTTATACATCCGAAGGCCTGTAGCCTGCATCCGTTTATCCACAGCTCATTGCAAAGCATGTTTTCAGTGGTGTTGTATCTATAAAAATTGGACAAAATACTGGGCTAATGTACTTTCTACAGGTGAGAGTCATTTTAGTCTTTCCTCCAATTCTAGACATTTGATCTGGTGTGCAAGTGGTACTGTTACCATCATGAGGATGTTCTTGAAAGAGATAGGTAGGGAGGTGCTGGGATCATGGTGTGTGGAGGCATTATGCTTAATGACAAACACTGAACTACAAGTGCTTTGAAAAAGGGAGCATGACAGGTGAAAGATATTGCAATGAAGTTCTTCAACATCATGTTCTATTGTTCCGTGGTCCTGTAGACAAAGAATTCATTTTTATGGATGACAATGCCACACCACATTATACATGAGCAGTAGATACTTCTGGAGGCCGAGGATATTAATAGAATCGAGTGGCCAGCATGCTTCCCATATCTCAACCCTATAGAACATGCCTGGAATGCAATAGGGAATTGCATCCCAAAAGAAATTAAACAATGACTTATCCTTGCTCTGAAGGAGGAGAGGGGACAGTTTGCCTTAAGATCTCTTGAATCACTCTGTGCTAAGCAAGGTATGATTTGTTGAGAGCTGCATTGTAGTTTTGGGTGGACATATTCCATACTGAAATGTCTCTCCACAGAATTTTCTGTAAGGACTCTACATTAATTCCTTAACTACATCCTTAGGAACTTTTGCAAAAAAAAAATGTATTGCAATTTAATTTGGATGAAATTTATAACAAACTTTTTTGTAATAAGTTTAGTTTAATCCTTTATCCAAGTGTGAGCAAACAAAGTTTGCGCCTGAAAGTATCTTCAGGACTGGGGTAAGGTAGTGCAACACCTTCTCCACCTTTGCAACGAGTTGCCTGGTGTTGCACTACCTTACCCCAGTCCTGAAGATACTTTAAGGTGCAAACTTTGTTTGCTCACACTTGGATAAAGGATTAAACTAAACTTATTACAGTCTAACCAAGTGAAAAATAAACTCTCAACATCTTTCTCTGAATCCGGAGTAATTTAATAATAACATTGCACACCCTTTGGCAATTCCTATAGGTTAGGATGACCTTTCATTGCTTCTGCCTTTGTATCTCCACTACTGGGCCTGGCTCCCACTGACGAGACCTCAATAAAGGTCGAAAACGGTATGGGTAGTGGCCCTTGCCTTAATGCATAGCATTAGACATATCTGCAAGGAGATGTGCTTTGCATTATGGGAGATACTGAGATAGGAGTGATGAGATCCTTCTCCACCTTTGCAACGAGTTGCCTGGTGTTGCACTACCTTACCCTAGTCCTGAAGATACTTTCAGGCGCAAACTTTGTTTGCTCACACTTCGATAAAGGATTAAACTAAACTTATTACAGTCTAACCAAGTGAAAAATAAACTCTCAAAAAACTTTTTTGTGTAATATAATTTATTAGTATGCTGCAATAAATTTATATCCACATTTGGCTGCAGTCATGAAATTTTTTTAATATACAGGCAGAAATGTAGTCCATTCTTAGCTTTTGGATGCCAGCCTATTTTTGGTATACTTCCAAAGAGTTCTAGAATGCATCATGAGAGATTTTCTCTAACCAAGATTATATTTATATACCTAGTTTTACCCCCCATGGGACTTGTGACTTGCAGGCACAGGCATGGCTAACCCAGGATCCCAGAGCTAAGTATGATCTATTTCAAAGCTTTTGGTCATACTTTTCTCTTACTCTTCCACTTCTTGCTTCTACCTTCATACTAACATTCTTCCTAATGAAAGTTCTTTACTTAAAGCTTTAATCTCTTTTCTTTCTAACTAACCCCAGGAGGGGGTCCTCCATTCTCCCCAAAGCTATCAGAGTATTCGAGGGCTAGGGGTGTTTCCTCCTCTTTAAACCTAACCACTAGCATTCCTAGTAGTGGGCAGCAGCGCTACTAGTATTAACCTCCTGTAACATACATGCTACAATACTGTGATGTGGAAGGCAAGGGGAAACCACCACATTATATTCCCAAGTAAAAGCAGCAATGGATCGGTGATGGAGCCTTCACTGAAGGAGTCATGCCTGGCAGGAGAAGTAACCAGGCTTCTCAGGTCGACAGTCAACAAAATCATTCAAAAATGATGACATGAAATAAGCTGAAAATTGGAACATGGAATGCAAGAACCTTACTAGAATCAGGTAAAATAGAAAATGGAAAAAAAGAAATGGAAAAACTTAAAATAGACATTCTGGGCATTAGTGAGACAAGATGGGAGGGACAGGATGATTTCTGGAGTGGAGAATTTCAAATAATATATTCAAGACAAAAGAAGGGAGGATCAGGTGTTGCAATAATTCTTCAGAAAAAAGCTGGAAATTTAATCACTACAATAATTAACCACAGTGACAGAATCATAGCTATAAGTATTCAAAATGACCCAGTAAACCTCAACATCACAACATGCAATGAAGAATTAGATGAAATTTATGAACAAACAGAAGAAATCTGGAACAGCTTTAAAGACAGAGACAATACAATAATAATGCGAGATTGGAATGCTATAGTGAGAGAAGAGGGCAATGATAACATTTCAGGGAGATTTGGTCTTGGACTAGGAATGAAAGAGGAAAACAATTAATAGAATTCTGTACGCAAAAACAATTAGTTATAGCAAATACATTATTTCAAGTTCCAAAAAGAAGAAGATACACCTGGAAAGTGCCTGAGGATTCAAATAGATATCAAATTGGTCAAGAAAAGATACAGAAACCAAATAAAAAATTGCAAAAGCTATCCAGATGCTGACATCAGTAGTAACCATAACCTTGTCTTAATGAAAACAGAACTGAAACACAGGAAACAAATCCAAAGAGACAAACCAATAAGATGGAACCTTGAAAAAAATTAAAGTGTAAAGAAGTAAAGACAAGATACCAAGAGGCAATTAATCACATTTCAGAAACCATAAATAGTCAGAGTAATATTGAAAACCAATGGAATATGATTAAAGAGTCTATTACAAATGCATCAAATCAATTATTGAAAAATACAGAGAAAGAAAAAACAAAACACTGCATAACAGATGAAATACTTGGCCTTATGGATGAAAGAAGAAAATATGAAGATGCTGTTAAAGAAGAAGATATGGACAAATACAAATATCTTAAAAATCAAATGAGAAGAAAATGTAGACAAGCCAAAAAAGTATATCTGGAAGAACAATGTAATAATATAGATGAATTATTTAAAAAAGAAAACATAGAGAGAGAGCCTATAAAGAAATTAACAAATTGACTTCAAATTTAATAAGAATAGAGTAGCATAAACAATGCCATCAAAGATGAAAATGGAAAATTACTCATAGAATCTGAGGGTATATTAATGGAATGGAAGAAATATCTTGAAAATCTTTATAATGGTGGCAAACTTCATGTCGATATTAGCATAGAAAATCAAAATGAAGATAATCTAGGACCCCCATTAATGCGAGAAGAATTTGATAAAGCACTATCAGAAATGATTATGGGAAAAAGTTCAGGTGTAGACAATATTCCTATAGAACTACTACAAAATTTAGGTGACGAGACAAAAACCTCTATCAATTAATAGTCCAAATCTATGATAGAGGAAAAATACCAAAGGAATTTATGAAATCAACTATAATACCAATACCAAAAAAGAATAATGCTAATAAATGCAGCCAATTTAGAACAACAGCTTTAATCCCATATGCCAGCAAAATTCTGCCAAAAATGATTCAAAGTAGAATTTATTCAAAAATAGATTGTCTACTGGATGAAGACAAATTTGGATTCAGAAAGAATAAATGAACAAGAGAGACAATACTCTGTTTAAGAACAATAATAGAGAGAAGAATAGACTTCAGTAAAAATACTTACATTTGCTTCCTTGATTTTTAGAAAGTGTTTGATAAAGTAAACCAGCAAATACTCCTAAATTGCCTAACTAATATTGGCATAGACTTGAGGGATAGGAAAATAATTTATCAAATATATCATCATCATCATACGTATCAAGGATTTAGGCCCAGCATGGCCTGTTCCGGCCTTAGAAGTCATCGTTGAATCTTTTAAGAGGACGTCCTGGCTTGTACTTTAAGGCTTGTTTTGGTAGTCTTTCTGTTTTCATTCTTTGAACGTGTTCCATCCATTTATGTTTATATTTTTTAATTTTTTCTATTACTGGTTCTTGGTTTAATTCTTTCATAATATCTTCATTTCTTTTGTGATCAAATAGGGTATACTTTGCAGTTTTTCTCATAAACTTCATTTCTGCTGTTGTTAATCTTTGTTTGTCTTTTTGTTTTATTGTCCAGATTTCGCTTCCATACATTAAGACCGGTAAGGCTAATGTATTGTATACTTTTAGCCTGATTTGTTTTTGAACTAGGTTTGGTTTAAATATAGAGTTAATTACACCTGTTATTTTTAAATATTTTGCAATTTTTACATTTATATCTTTTTCATTTTCATATATGATCATACATCCTAGGTAGTTAAATGAATTCACCTGTTCTAAGATCTTGTTATCTATTACTATTTTAGTTCTTGCTGGATCTTGTCCTTTAAAGGCCATAGTTTTTGATTTTTCTGTTGATATTATCATACCATAATCTTTGGATATCTCATTTAGATTTAAAATAGCTTTCTGTAAGTTATCTTCAGAATTTGTAATTATTATTTGGTCGTCTGCAAAGAGGAGAGTGTTTAAGTTAACTGTAGGTGAAAGTTTAATTCCTTGGTGTAAATTTTTACTCCATTTTATTATTATTTCATTTAAGTAGATATTAAAAAGAGTTGCTGAGAGGGGACATCCCTGTTAGACCCCTTGGTTTATCTCTCTTGTATATGATAGATCGTGATTTAATCTTATTTGCATTTGATTATTTTCATATATACTTGTGATAGCTTTTAGGATATTATTTGGTATTTGTCTTTCTTTTAATATGTTAAATAATTCATCAAATATATAAAAAGTAAAATGGACAGATCAAAATCAATGATAAGGAGAAAGTAATAAATATAAGGAGTGAAGCAAAACAAGGATGTATACTTTCACCACTTTTATTTAATTTATATATTGAAAATGCCATTCAGGAAACTAAAGAATGGTGAGCAAGTCATGTAGTTGAGATTTACTGATGACATAGCCCTTGCAGCAGAAAACAGGAGAATGTTAAAAGCAATACTAGAATTACTAAATAATAACCTCGAAAAATATAAAATGAAAATCAACACAGACAAGACTAAAATTACAGGTAAAAAAAACAAAAAAACTTTCAATATAGAGCATCTAGACATCAGTGGGAAACAAATAAAACAAGTAAAAAGCTTTAAATACATAGGAAACCTAATAACAGAAGATGCCAGAACAAGAGAAGACAAACGTCAAGAATAAACAATGCAAAAGCCCAATTCTCTAAGATGAAAAGCATTTCAACAGGAAACCTCAACCTGAAATTGAAAAAAAACAATTAATAGATATTGATATGGAGTATCACACTGTATGTATATGAAACCTGGATTCTAGGCAGAGAAAATGTAAGAAGATTGAAGACTTCTGAAATGTGGTGCTGGCGCAGCATGAACAAAATAAAATGGACAGAAAAAAATCAAATGAACAAGTACTGAGAGAGATAAGCAAAACACGAAGTCTAATCAGATCAATCAATATTAGAAGAGATAAGTGGTATGGACATGTGAAAAGAATAACTGAAGGCAAAATAGAGGGGAAAAGATGAAGGGGCAGACCAAGGAAAAGCTTTGTTGACCAAATCAAAGAAAGCATGGGTCTGAGGAGTTACCAGGAGATTAAGAAGAAAGCCAAAGACAGAGCAGAATGGAAGAAATTGCTGCTGAGCTACCAGTCCAGACTAATGCAACTGATGAAACCTAGTTTTAAATTCATTTAATAATGTTATACTTTATTTCTAGCTAACTATTTGCTTATTGAAATATTCACCTCGAGAGAAATCTAGTACACACATACTTAGTAAAAATACTCTTACCAAAATTCCACAGATTATTCATTGTTCTCTATCACTCTCTGTTACCTAACTAAATATATTGCTTATTTATTTATTTATAAATAAATAACCAATTTTTATTTATTTATAACACAGATAAAGCCGAGCTTTATCTATGTTATAAAATTGCTTTTCTAACTCTCATAAATATCACATTCCTCTTTTCCTTTTAGCTAACAACTGCATCCCACCTTCATTATTATATTTAGCCCATTATGGGGCACTATTTATGCTTTAGGCCTACTCTCAGTTGACATGCTTCATCTTCATTATTTAACATAGTGTGTGTGCATGCATGTATTTTATTATATTTTGTTCCCTGATGATGGCAATTTGATTTTGGTGATATATTGGAAGTAGAAATTAAATTTATTTCAGTAAATATATTAGTCTATATTGCAATTTCCTTAAAAATATGGTTAAGGTGAGTGACAGAGGCATGGAAATGAGAGAAAGTTAAAGCAAGGAGTGAAGAATAAAGATTTGGTTGTAGTGTGTGTGTGTGTGGGGGGGGGGTAGTGCTTATGAAGTCACAGCACAAGGCATGAGCTTGAAATATTGCAGAAACATCAGCGTAAGTGGTATGATTGTGAAGAGAGAAAGAAAGAAAGAAAGAAAAAGTGTAAGAAACAGGAAGGAATGCTTGGATAAGTGAGAAAAGGAGAATAAGGAGAGAGCATTGTAGGGTGATTCCACAATATAAGGAGTGCACAATTTCACCATATTTCAGAATATGATGAAATTGTGCTTCCTAGGAACAAAGATTAATGATATTAGGAAGGTTTTCTTGCATCCTAATGAATGAAGATAAGCAAAGTGAAAGAGATGGTTGTTTTGGAAGGTACAAGTGATGTGAAGGGTGAAAAGTATGGTGTGTGTGTGAGAGAGAGAGAGAGAAAGATGGGAAATGGTAAATACATGTCTTAGGAGTAGTAGCAGATTGCATACCAAGAGTAAGGAGGTTAAATCTAGTAGGAGCTAAATGGATGAGAAGTATCATTAAGGACAAACTGAAAAAAGTTCGTGTAATCAGCAAGCACATGAACAATGCAGAACAGAGGCTAGAAAGATGACAAATATAGTAAGGAAGACAAAATCAGATTTTGCAAAACTGCATGAGTCAATACATGAGTTATGCAGAAGGAATGTATAAAGGTTGTGGATGTGTGGAGTAAGTTGCATGGATGAAAGGACTTTTATAAGATGGATGGTTTGTGCTTAACGGATCTAGTGTTTGGTATCTGGAAAAAGCACTGCTAAGTTGAATGAGATTGACGATGAAAAATCAGGGAAAGTATAGCTATTTTTTTGGGGGGGGGGAAGTTAGGTAAATGAGTATGCAGGTACCAATGAGGTACTGAGTGGGAGAAAGAAAAACTGCTGAAGATAATACAGAAGGTAACAAATCAGAATGGAATAATTAATATAAAGTGTATGGTATTTTGTGTCTATAGTGCTACTACATTTTATGTACACTAATGCCAGAAAAATTTGGAAGAAGCGGGAGGAGTTTTTTGTATTGATTAACTCTTCTTGGTCAAAAGTTATTGGCATTAATGAAATATGTCTCACAGAAGATGATATAATTAGTGGGATAGAATGTAAGAGGTATAGTGTTTTCAGAGAGGATAGAGAGAAAACTGGAAGGAGCAGTATTATTGCTGATGATAGCAACAACTAAAAAAGTACAAATTCAGAAGGTCAGTGAAAACAATGCATCTGAGGATATCTAATGTGAGATAGAGGCCAAACAGGACAAAATATATATTTGGGTGCTACTATAGGCTAGTGGATGCAAAGGATAATATGTGTGGAAGGAAATCAAATTTATGCAGGAATAATAACCTAGGGTGAAATATGATGGAATACTAGTGATTTCAGAGGACTAGATTGCATCATCATCATCATGAGAGTTTCAGTTAAAAAGGAGTATATGTGAAATAAAGCTGATAATTATGACAAACTCAGGAGACTACTTGGCATAATAAACTGGGTTGGATGTTCATAATGTATGGGAAATGGTAAAGGAATGTTTGGGAGTAGTAGCAGATTGCATACCAAAAGTAAGGAGGTTAGATCTAGTAGGAGCTAAATGGATGAGAAGTATCATTAAGGAGAAACTGAAAAAAGTCCATGCAATCAGCAAACACATGAACAGTACAGAACAGAGGCCAGAAATGTGACAAATATGGTAAGAAAGGCAAAATCAGATTTTGAAAAATTTAATTTGCACAAGAAGGAGTTATTTGTGAATTACAAGGATGAATAATTACAGTACAATAATTTTGATGAATGCCAATGATAGGGTGATGACTGAAGCAGATGAAATATTTAAATTATTGAATGATCACTACAAATGGGTATCAGCCAGATGGAGTTTTACATGTTTCAAGAAACAAGATTAAATTTAAATCTATATTGGAATGAAGAATCATGATTTGATTCTAAAGAACTCTGTGTCTGGTGTCTATGACATTGTAAGCAAGATCAGACTTTTCAGATTCTAATCCAAGAGAATGGCACATCTGTTCAAAATAACAAACTGACATGAACAGGTTGCATGAGAGACACTAGGCAAAGGGGAGAGAGAGAAAGATGGCAATTTTTCTTTGGTAAATGGTAGAAAAGAAGACCATTTCCAAGCTAGTTTGATGGTGGTATATGGATCATACTTGCAAAAGAACCCATGCTATTTGTTCTCACTTTCCTTTAAGGTAGGATATGGAAATTCATTTTACATTAGATCGTAGAATGGTTGAGAGATGACATTTATTGACAAATTTCTGAATGGCAGTTTTGTTATAGCCATTAGTAGCAAAGGTGCTTTTTTTTATTTTATTTGATTCCTCCAACAGAAGAGAATCAAAAGAATAGACTGAATGAACTCTGTATGTAAGATTTTAATATCTGTTTTCTGTGATGGACAATGGAATGAGGACTAATCGGAAACTTTAATTTTCTGTGGCTGAGAAATCAGAGTCATGGAAAACAAAAAAGGCATGAAAAGGCTTCTTCAGCATAAAATAATTTAATTTTTTATTTAATAATTTAATTATTTTATGAATAATTAAAACAATTTCAATTAATCATAAATTAAAATTATTAAATTAAATATATTAATTAAAACACCATTTTAATTAATCATAAAATAATTAAAACAATTCTTCATTATAACTTTTGCTGGAAATTCAACTCTTTTATTCCTGATTGTTTCACTGTGAAATGTTCTTTTAGAGAGGTTCCACAGGAAATGCCAAACTTATATAAAAGTTATCTGCACACAAATCCATCTTTTATTAATGAGAGCATGAAGTAATTCAATAGTGAAGGAATGAGTATGGCCCTGACTATGCACCGTGCTACCTTTACTTGCATACACACAGAGGTTCTATGGGTAGCCAGCTGGTAAACAGTCTCTAAACTTTGAAGTCATATTTATGAGCTTTGCTGGGAATATATTATCAAAAGCATACATAGCACAGCTCCAATGCCATGGAATCATGCTCTTGTCAATTACAACTCTTTTTTTACAGCAAAACTGCTTTTTGAATGTTTGAAACAACTTGTTGTAGCAGTTTTTGAAGTTTATACAACTTTGAATTTTATCACTAGTTTCTACAACATTATTACAGAAATACTTTAGCAATTGCAGAAATCTGTTCCTGGGCATTGCATTCTTTATTCGCAGTCTGTATACATAGAATTTTTTGACCAGTATAAACTTATTTCAGGCACATGTATAATTCAGATAAGTAAAAGGGTTCTAAAAATTGTTTTTTTATATCTTCCTTGGATGTGGGTACCCATTTTCTGGATTTCATTTCTCTATTTGGAGTTTCACATTCCTGCGTAGTAGACAAGCACTAATCCATGCATCTGTTGGTTTTTTGTACCACGAATTCCATAAGGTCATCAGTAAGGAATGCAGAGAACATTGCAGACCAATTTTCCACATATCAAGTGGTAAAATAAGCTTATTTTCTCTACTGCTGAACTGTAATTTCCACATTGCCTACTGGATTTCATTCATTCATATTTGTGAATGTGAATATTCCAATAATGATCACAATCATTATTGGAATTAACCATCTGTTCAATCATGAGGTTTTTTTTTTTTTTTTTTTTTTTTTTTTTGTTACTGTTGTTGACGACACTTCTAGCTTATTAATGAAATCATATGGATATCCTGCATGTGTTAATATTTTGTTGGCAATCATCAGATGTAGTACTCTTCTTATAAAACATAGAGGATTCATCTATTCATCAATAGCACTAAATACAGTACAATGTAATTAGAAACAACTGGAATGACATTTTAAAATGAAAAATACCTCCCCTCCCACAGATCAAGCAAAACAAAGTTTTATTGTGGCACCACATACAATATCTAATTAAATTTAACATAGGCCCAACAATCCAAGTACTACAGCTGAAAGTGGAAGGTTTAAGCTACAGTAAGTACCAAGTTTTGTATTAAAAATGCTGGCTTGGTTGGCCAAGTGGTTAGCATATCCACTCTCCAACCAAAAGGCTGTGGGTTCGAATCCCACCGTGGACATGGATGTTTGTGATTGAATGTGAAAATATTACTAGTGGTGGTGGGCAGTAGATGCCAATGGTGTAGATGATGGTAGTTGTGGTGTGGTGTGCTGTAGTTGGTGGACTGAGTGGTAGAGATGGAGTTGTGGATTGGTTGCCCTCCCTACACTAAATGAGTTCTTGAACTCCTTGGAGGTGTCACGTAATAATTAAAAATATTAATAAGAAGAAATGCATATTGAAGAACTGTCGAATGCCAGCAGAGGATGTACTATCTTAGGATACACAATGACTCTCCTCTGCAGCCTTAAAACAGTACATGTCTACAAACCTCCTGGTATGTCTTAGTCACAGTCAATTTTACTCACATATGGCCACCCTGCAATATATGTAGTTGCAAGTGGAAATATAAGAATAGTGATGAAAATGAAAACATAAAAGCCCTGGTATAATGGGCAGATATTAATAATTTGCAACTTTTTATTTTTATATCTGATCCACACACGAAAGGCCACAAGATCTATAGCACATGTAGAAAGGCTTATGTGTTCGTCATACAATTTGTCTAATTTTGATAGTATATATCAGAACACAGAATTATAAGTAATTATTTATTGACTTATTGCTGATATTTCACTGGTATTATAATCAGCATCTTCAGAGCACAAAAACATCACAGTACGAGAGACTACAACAACATGGTGTAACAAAGAGACTAGTTTAACAAAATTGTAGTGACAACAACATAAAGACATTAAAGTCCTAATCAGGCACTCTCTATCTAAAAAAAAAAAAAAAATTGTAGTGACAACACAAAGACTCAAGTCCTAAAAAAACAGAGAGAGAGAGAGAGAAAGCAGGTAAAAGTTAGTGCTTCTAAGAACAATCTCTCTGACTTGTAAAAGCTTCTGTGCAGTACTTTTGTTTTCTTCCAGTTGATCCTGTGTGCAGGGGTATCCAAAGCATGGTCTGCTAGGCCCGACTTGCCATAGTGATAGTGCCAGATGTATCTTTTATGTTCACTGATGCGGATGTCTACAGTTCTTCCTGTTTGACCGTAGTAGGCTTGATCACACGAGCAGGGTATTTCGTAGACTCCTGGATGTGATAAAGGAGGGATGCTGTCCTTGGGTGAACAGATGAGAGTTGCTAATTTGACACACAGTCTGAATACAGTGCATAATTGATGTTTATTGAGAATTCTAGATATCTTTTCCGATGTGCCTTTAATGTATGGGATGGTGACTGTTTTGTTGAAGTTCTCCGTGGTGGAGTTTCTTAGGAGCATTTAGTATTTTGTATTTACATTTATATGTATTTATATATATCTGTATATATTTATTATATAAGTATATACTTATTTATATATTTAAAAAAAAAAAATTTTTTTTTTTTTTAAGATAGAGGAAGCCTAATTAGGACTTTAGTGTCTTTGTGTTGTTGCTACAATTTTGTTAAACTGGTCCCATCCACATCAGTATTTATATATTTAGATGTATTTTTGTATTTATATCTATTTTTTTGCTCCTAAGAAACCCCTCCCACTATCCACCATGGAGAACTACAACAAAACAGTCACCATCCCATACATTAAAGGCACATCAGAAAAGATATCTAGAATTCTCAATAAACATCAACTATGCACTGTATTCAGACAGTGTGTCAAATTAGCAACTCTCATCTGTTCACCCAAGGACAGCATTCCTCCTTTATCACATCCAGGAGTCTACGAAGTACCCTGCTCGTGTGATCAAGCCTACTACCATCAAACAGGAAGAACTGTGGACATCTGCATCAGTGAACATAAAAGATACATCTGGTACTATCACTATGACAAGTCGGGCCTAGCAGACCATGCTTTGGATACCTTTGCACACAGGATCAACTGAAAGAAAACAAAAGTACTGCACAGAAGCTTTTACAAATCAGAGAGATTGTTCTTAGAAGCAACAGAAGCCTTAAAACATGCTCTGAATCTCAACAAATATGGCTGTATAAATTTATCTAAGATTTGGGAGACAGTCATCTTAAGACATAACTAGTACCTGCTTTCTCTCTTTGTTTTTTTAGGACTTTAATCTTTGTGTTGTTGCTACAATTTTTTTTTTTTTTTTTAGATAGAGGGTGCCTAATTAGGACTTGTCTTTGTGTTCTTGTTGCTACAATTTTGTTAAACTAGTCCCTTTGTTACACCATGTTGTTGTAGTCTCGTCTACTGTAAAAAACTGTGTTTTTGTGCTCTGAAGATGCTGGTTATAACACCAGCGAAATATCAGCAATAAGTCAATAAATAATTATTTACTTATAATTCTGTGTTCTGATATACACCGTCAAAATTAAACAACAGATCTATAGTACATTAGTGCTGTGTATGGGCAACAGGAACAGAAGAAAGGAGGAATCGGTTCACATTTTGCTTGAACAACTGAGGGTTATAATCATTGGGAAGGCAGAGTTTGGGAGACTGTTCAAAAGGACAGATGTAGATGGGATGAAGGAGGAGGCAGTGAAGTTGTTTCAGTGAGTTTCAAGCCAGACTGTAAAAGGGTGTTGGCTAGTAGTGGCTCTTATTTTAATGACTTTGGAGGAGATAATAGTGGCCAATTCAGCAAAATACTGCTACGAAAAAAATATCTGTAGCAGAGGCACAAGGCAGAAACTGAACATCTGTGAGAGAGGGATTGAAGTGGGTATGTGAGAGAGGAATTATTAATTAGCCAGATTGCCCTCTTCTGGATAGAATCGAGCAATCATAGAGAGGATTTTCTTGCTTCACCTCACCTCAAATATGGGAGCATAACTGGTAATTAATTTACGGAATTGACAACGCATATGAAGTATTTAATTAAATACTTCAACAAAAATACATAAACAAAATGTACCATTGCATCCCATAGTGGATGGCATTGATTCCCCCACATATAAATTAGCCAAACATTTAGCCAAAACGCTCACACACTACACTGGCAACACACCATCACACATAAAAAAACTCAGCCCACTTTAAAGCCAGTATAGAAAACCTCACACTCCAACACACTGACATAATGGTCAGTTTTGACGTCTCCTCCCTATTCACTAATGTCCCACTCAAAGAAACCCTTGAGCTCATCCAAGCCAAGTTTCCTCCCGATATCTCAGCCCTATTTCAGTTCACAATGAACTCAGGCTATTTCGTTTGGCAAGGAAAGTTCTACAAACAGATAGAGGGGACAGCCATGGGTTCACCACTTTCCCCACCCTTGGCCAATTTCTTTATGGAGACATTTGAAGAAAAAGCCTTAAACTCCGCCCCACAAAAACCCACTATGTGGCTTCGTTATGTGGATGATGTGTTTGCTATTTGGCCACATGGCTCAGACACACTCCACTCCTTCCTAACACACTTAAACAACCAACATCCCAGAATCCAGTTCACCTTAGAAAAAGAGGAAAACAACACCCTCCCCTTCCTAGACACTTTAATCACCCGCCAGCTTGATGGATCTTTGGTTTTCTCTGTTTACAGAAAACTCACCCACACTGGCAGATACATTCACCAGCAATCCCCCCCCCCCCTCACAACAATATGGGGTGATAAAAACACTATATAACAGGGCAAAATTAATCTGCTCAGATGACAAGGCCCTGACTATGGAACTAAACCACATCCTCAACACTTTCTTAGCCAATGGCTATAACCCCAAAAAAATCCAAAAAATACTAAAACCTATAAACCACCACAACCCCCCTCCCCCCTCCACAATAAAGACTACACCAAGTCTATCACTATCCCCTACATCCAGGGCACCTCTGAAAAAATAACTAATATCCTCAAAAAATATGACCTTACTTCCTGTTACAGACCATATAAAAAGTTGGCATCCCTTATCCGCTCTACCAAAGACCAACCACTTCCCCTAGACCTACCTGGTGTATACCAGGTCCCTTGCAGCTGCAAATTGTCCTACTTTGGCCAAACAGGCAGAACAACAAATATCAGGATTTCAGAACACCAAGACTACATCCGGTTTCACCAGTACAGCCGCTCTGGGTTGGCAGACCATGCCTTAGACACCCACCATAAAATTTGTTGGAAGAAAACGAAAATAATCCATCGCAGCAAGTTTAAATATGAAAGATTATTCAAAGAATCTTCAGCAGCTCTAAAAAACGTTCCTAACCTCAACAAATTTGGGTGCATGAAACTGTCCCAAATTTGGGAGACTTTCATTATGAGAACTTCAGCCCAACTGCCAAGACTACCAAATTAGCCCGCAAGAGGGCACCATTAGGACTTTAGGAACAAAATTAGTTTCTTACTTTCTTCCTCATTTGCTTTGTTAGTTCCTTAGTGCACATACCATATCTTTATGTTCCTGAAGATGGCAATGTGACATTGCCGAAATATAGAAGTGATTCATTAAAGTTATCTTTAATTAAATACTTCATATGCGTTGTCAATTCCGTAAATTAATTACCAGTTATGTCTAACCAACGTATAAGTCTTACTACTAGAAATATGGGAGCAATATTCCATGGCTGGGTGGATTTGGGCGTTGTATAGAGTTAGCAGCTGTAAAGTAGCATCTTCTGTAAAAAAGTACACTAAGAATCAGAGGTTCAGGTCAGTCTAAGTAAAGAAATCTGATTGTTTGGATATGTCAGTATTATGAAGTTGAGGGGGGAAGGATGTGAGATCTTTCTTGCGAGAGATCAGACAGAACTGAATTTTGGTGGCATTGAAGTTTATGAGGCTGTCCTTACCTCACTAGGATATAGCTAGGAGATCTGAGTTCAGGTCACTGGTAGTGATACATCTTGAGGATTCTAATACTTCAGCACTACAAGGTTTGTCGAATGAAAAGAAGGAATGGAGTGTACCATCATCGGCAAAGCTATGGATAGGATTAGAAGTCTGTGAGTGCAGGTCATTTATATACAAGAAGAAGAGAGTGGGTGAAGGAACAGAACCCTGGGGCACTCCTGCATTGGTGGAAAATTCTGAGGAGAGGAAACCATCCCACCATGATACATAGTGAGTGACCAGTGAGAAAGTTGGTGATCCAGTTGCAAAGTGAAAAAGGCAGACCACAGGATGGCAGTTTGTTAAGCAGGCCCCTGTGCCAAATCCGATCAAATGCCTTTGAAATGTCCAGGACAACCATGCGAGTTTCTCCATGGCTTGAGTCCAGAGGTGGGTGGTGAAAGCAAGAAGATCAGCTGTAGATCGCGAGTGGTAGAATCCATACTGCTGGTCACTGATTAGTGGTATGACTCTAGGTGGTTCAAGAGTTGATTATTGATAACCTTCTCCATAATTTTAGAGAGAATAGAAGTGAGAGCAATTCAATGGTAATTCAATTTGTTCACTTTTATTACCTCTCTTTTGAATGGGCTGGATGTGGACCTGCTACCATGATGTCGGGTAGATGCCAGTTGAATAGGATAGATCGAAGAGTTGATATAAGATAGGTGTTAGTTCTGGGGCACAATTTTTTAACACAATAGGTGGGATATAATCAAGACCAGATGCCTTATCAGGTTGTTAAGGATTCTTCAGATTTCTTTTTCTCGGAAGACTATGGGAAACATGAAGGGAGCCATTCTCTGTGGAGTGGACGGAACTTTGCCTAGGTCATCAATACCAATGCAGGAATTTAAAGAGAACAGTGATGCCAATAAGTTGGCTGTGTCTTTAGGTGAGGTAACTACAGTACCATCTGGATGTGAGAGTGGTGGAAACCTGGGTGGGCAGAAGTTGCGCCTAATGGCCTTGGCAAGGGACCAAAGGAGTGACTGCCGTTTGGGCAGGAGGTGAGTGTGCAGCATTTGGTCCTTTCAAAGTCTGACTTGGACTTGGTGATGATTCATTACAACAATTGTAAGCTGCAGTGTAAGCAGAGTGGGCAGCTGGAGTTTTGGTATTGAGCCATTCATAGTCAGCAGAGGTTTTTTCTTTTACAGCATTAGCACGATTTTTAGAACCAAGAATTGGATGATGGCTGAAAATTTGGAGTGGAATAAGGGATGAGAGTCTTCATTACTGTGATGATGATTTCTGTTATTTGGTCTGAGCAGGTGTTTGGATTAGAAGCAGTCTCAGTTGGCATCCTTGTAGTGTCAAAAGACAAGAGACTGAACTAGTAGGTGATGGTAATTCTGTGGCAAAAGAGACTTCTCAGTCCATTGCTGATGGCAAACACCTCAGCATCCCTGCCTGCTTAGTTGGTGAAAAAACTGGAGAAGGGGAACCAATGTGAGTTGTGAACACTGAAGTCTCCAAAAAGGATGACCTCACTATTGGGATATTTCAACTACAGAAAGTTGAGCTTTAGAGAGAGAGAGAGAGAGAGAGAATTGAAAAGGTCAGAATTGTCGCCAAAGTTTAGAGAGCGATAGATAGGGCATATGAAAAGGGCAGGTTGGTTTGATAGAAATATTTTGAGCCAAAGCAGATCAAATAGTGGGGATTCAAGAATGTGCAGTCTCTGGCATGGTATGTTGGTTCTGATGAATGCACAAGTGTTGCTCTTGTGGCAGAAAAAGCTGTGTAATGTGTAGTTCCAGCAGCCAAGGTGGACAGTGCTATTTAGGTTGGGGTTCTGATGGGAATAATACTTCTGGTTTAGACAACTGTAGGTGGTGGTGCACATTATTTATATTGCTTTTTAGACCACGATGTTGGTGAAATGGATGTGGGAATTTATTTTTGGTAAGAATTAAATGTTGGTAGGTTGTTTGGTTGATTTTTAATGTTTTTTGTGGATGGATTTTTTGTTTTTTATAAGTTTTTTAAAACTATTTTTTTGCAGGAGAATTTTTGAGATCAGTAGTAAAATCACATTTCTTTGGGTTGTAATTTATTGTATTTTGTGAGGAAGAGATAAAGAGGAAGTGGGGCATGCAGTGAAAGGTGACAGACTCACAAACATACTACCCACACAGAGGGAACTCTGTCTGTCCATACATGGACTCGACAGTTCCACCTTACAGCCACAGTATTTGGTCTCCTTCCAGCCATGAACTGGCTGATCGAGAAACTCCAGATTCATTACTAACTGGGTTGGTCCCATGCACTATCTAGCGGCCAGCCTATGGAACTGTTTTACTGCTGTACCCTTAAATGGGGGAAGGTCCTTCTCTCCCCCAGTGAGAAGAGTGGTAGTGGTGGTGGGGGACAGAAACTGGAACCTTTGCTCTAGTGACCAAATATCAGTGCAACCACGTTCCTCATAAGCTAGGTGGTAGTATTTCACCAGGTAATGAAAGACATCTACCACGAGATCTAGTTGTTATTTCCTCCAACTAGGGAAGATATACTTATTTTGGCAGCAATGCTTAGCAGGTTTGCCAGAGTCCCTATTTGTGGAAACAGGCTACTGCTGGGATGATATGATTGTGACTTCAGAGGGATGACTTGACTGCAAGAGGCTATATATTGTGCATTGACAGCCCTTTAGCAGTCCCTTGTCTTTGATGAATGACTAGGTACCTTTCACTCTGAATGGTGAATTACCGACACTAACTCTGATTTATGCTTTGTTACTATTGACAGTGAACTGATGCCAGTACCTATAACCTGACAAGTACTTCCCAGCTTTGTCAAAACACAACACTGCCCAGTCATTCTCTAGGTACGCCTGAGAGTCCCACTAACCCGATCAATGCCGCTCCCAAGATGGAACTTACGCAAGGTAAAATGGAGCACTTTATGAGAAAACTTGTAGACATTGTATGGTTCATTAAGCCTGAGCTGAACAACTATGAAAGATTTGCAGGAGCACTCCTCTCTGCAGCCCGACATTGTATCTCATAAGGATACCAAAAACAATATATTTCCTGTTGGAACATGGATTCATAAAGGCTGTACGAAGAATTCCAAACCAAATACTCACAAGACATTACTGGGAACTTCTTAAAAGCCTGAACGCAGCAACAGAAAGACGGCACTCAACCATGAACCCATAAAGCCTGAACACTACTATGAAAACTAGGAGGTGCTTCAACTTTGAACACCAAGAAAAGTCAAATACACCTGAAGCAAATAGCAAACAATATAATTAATCTTTCAAGAACACCTACAGTCAAGAAACATGCAAGAAATGCTAAAATAGAACGGGATCAGACAAAGAATGAAGCCATCATGAAAGCAGATTTTCATATTGTAGATATGAAAAGCTTTATAAAAATCCATCTGCCTGATGCAAAAGGGACATAATATACAATAAACCAAGTTCATACATGCAGCAAAACACATGCCTGCTTAGCAGGAACAAGTTAAACTTCCAAATCAGCCTATGCTTCCATTTTAAATGAGTCCATCTAGCAGAGGATAACAAAATTCTAGATTAAATCAAAATGTTTCTGGTTAAGACTGTTTTATAAGGAGTTTTCAAGTTCTAACTCGAGCATTATTTGTAAACAGCTATTTCTTAGTTTGATGCAACTTATCTCTTAATAAAGTCTTGCTAGCTTTTTGATAAATTCTGTATGCAGTATGGGATTTGACGTTCTACTTGATATTTACACAGCTAATGAGAATTGTTACAGCCATTAAGATACACAAGTCTGTTATACGAGGGTGGTCTGAAAAGTTCTAGGCCTAACAATGAAAAAACAAATTTATAACTTCAAAATTATTTTTATTTTTCAACACAATCTCCCATAAGACTAATACATTTATTCCAGTGAAGCTCCAGTGCCATCATCCTGTACCTGTAGTGGTTCTCAATAAGATCTGCAAAATACCCCTCTATAGATGCAATCACTCTTGATTCGAAGAAAAATGCTGAACAGTAAGGAACAGTTTTAGTTTTGGGAAGAGACAGAAGTCAGAGAGAGCCAAATCAGAGGAATAGGGTGGATGTTCCAACAATTCATAGTGCAGATCCCTTAATTTTCGCATTGCCAAAACACCTCATTTGTGGGCAGGTGCATTGTCCTGATGAAAGATGATTTTTTTCTTCTGCAAACTGGATCTTTTCTCACGAATTTTTTCATCTAGTCTGGTTAAAAGATCAGAATAATATTCTCAGATTATTGTTTTACCCTTTTCAAGTTAATTAATAAACAAAAGCATCCCAAAACACCGATGGTATGACCTTTCCTGCTAATGGAACTGACTTTTTCTTCTCTGCCACTGAACAACCGGTTTCTGTCCACTGCTTTGACTACTGTTTGGATTCTGGTGTGTAATGGTGAATCCAAGTCTCATCCATAGTAATAAATCGATGCACAAAATCAGTTTTATTCTTGTTAAAACGCTCCAAGCACTGTTCAGAGATTTTCATGCGAGTGCATTTTTGATCTGCTGTGATCAACCGCAGCACCCATCTTGCGCAAAGCTTTTTCATTTACAATTCTTCATGCAAAATATATCCTATACGTTCTTTTGAAATGCCTATAGTCTCAGCAATTTCATGCACTTTGATTTGCCATTCATCCAATACCATACTGTGCACTTGATCAATGATTTCATACATTTGTCTCTGTATTCTTTGTGTTCTTACACTTTATGGACGTCCATCATGTGGATCATCTTCAAGGCTGGTACAGCCAGGTTTAAACTCAGCAGCCAATTCCTTAATTGTTGAAAATGAAAATGAATAGAAAAATCAGAACTCCATAGCGGACACAGGAAGTTAAAGAGGCAGTGAAGGAAAAGAAGAAAGTATATCAAAATTTCCTGGCAAATAAGTCAGCTTCTGCTCTTAAAGAATACAGAGACAAATGTAAGAAGGCGAAACACTGTGTAAAACTAGCTAAACAAAAGTCATGGGAGGACTTTGGCAAGAACATAGAAAATAAATATCAAGAAAGTGGTAAGATATTCTGGAGGTTGTTGAAAAGCTTAGAAATGGAGGAAAGAGTGGTGTAAAAGGAGTTAGAGATGATAAAGGTGACATGAAAACAGGAGAAAAAGATGTCCTTGAAGTATGGAGTAATTACTTTGAAAAACTGCTAAAAGAAACAAACAGTGATGATAGTACAGTGGTACTATCATCACTCAACTGGCATACAATCAGGAATATTCGACCAGAAATGCTGAAGTATGGTGGTACAAAAGTCCTACAGTGGCTGCACTGCATAGTTCAGAAAGCCTGGACAGAGGGTCAAATTCCCGATGATTGGAGTAGAGCTCTAATAGTACCCATATATAAAAAGGGAAATAAAACTGAATGTGAGAATTACAGAGGTATTTCCCTACTGTGTATGGGTACTATTAGAGCTCTACTCCAATCATCGGGAATTGGAGTAGAGCTCTATAGATCATTGGCAAGATCTATGCAAGTATACTTGAGAAACGGTTGAGTAGAATTGTGGAAGAAAAGCTTGGTGAAGAACAAGCTGGATTCAGGCCAAATAGAGGCTGTCTGGATCAGATCTTCACTTTATGACAAATAGTCGAGAAAGCATGGAAATATAACGAAGATCTGTATTTAAGTTTTGTCGACCTGGAAAAGGCATCCAAGAGAGAGGCTATTCAATACGCTACAGTTATATGGTTTCAATGGGGCATTATATCGAGCAATACTTAGTCTTTATTTGAGTTGTAAGTCAGCAGTTAGAATTGAAGGAAGTACAGGAAGATGGTTTAATGTTAAATCTGGTGTGAGACAAGGATGTACATTATCCCCTCTGTTATTCATTATCTATATGGATCACATTATGAAGGAAAGTGGTATTAAACATGATATCAAAATTGGAGATGTTAATGTCAGCTCTTTGCTTTATGCAGACGATGTTATACTTCTAAATAAATCCGCTACAAGTTTGCAAGATTCCCTGACTAAATTGAATAACTGTTGTAATAGATATGGTATGAAGATCAGCATTAAAAAGACAAAGACAATGAAAATAGGTAGAATTGTTGAAAATGTCAACTGTGTTGTGAATGGGGAACCTGTGGAATAAGTAAAACATTTCTGCTACTTAGGCACGATTTTTACTGAAGATGGTAAATTAAATATGGAAATAGACAACAGAATCAACAAAGTTGGTATGGTAGGCAGTCAAATGAATAAATCCATATGGAATAAGAGAGAAATTAGTCGGAACACTAAATTAGTTGTATACAAGATGGTGTTCAAACTAGTTTTAACTTATGGATCTGAGAGCTGGGTCAGAAGTAAAACCAAAGACCACAGATATGAGAGTCCTGAGAAAGATTAGAGGCGTGAACAGATGGCATCAATGGCAATATCATATTAAAAACGAGGATATTAGAAAAGAACTTGACATTGTCAGAATCCAGGAATGCGTTAGCAGAGCTAATCTCAGGTGGTATGGTCACTTAAACAGAATGGGCAAGGAAAGATTAGCAAAAACAAGTGT
Organism: Typopeltis vanoorti; assembly: GCF_054136105.1. NCBI lineage: Eukaryota > Metazoa > Arthropoda > Arachnida > Uropygi > Thelyphonidae > Typopeltis > Typopeltis vanoorti. The sequence goes on along the minus strand of NC_143565.1, from coordinate 4,312,876 downwards.
TGTCTGCCAGGTTGGCAGGAAAACAATCCAGAGGAAGATCAAGATATAGGTGGATTGATACGGTACAAAGTGCCTTAGATGATAGAAATATAAGATCTGATAATGTTGGAGTCTTGAGAAATAACAGACTGATTTGGAGGAAAATTGTAGATAGGAAGTTAGTAATGATGTAAATTTTTCATGTACATTTTTCATATTTTTCATGATGTAAATTTTTACATCCCTTGAGGGTACATGTCAGGAATTTGATGATGATGAAAATGAAGGAGAAGAGTGCCCATAAACTTTTATGAACTTTGAATGAATTTCTTTTGGCATTAAACCTTCTTTTACAAAGAATTTTATAACTGCACAATACTCAATTTTATCCATTTCAAGGGATACAGACAACACTTTTGCTTCAGATAGCTGTATAAAACAAATTTCTTGATAGAATGACTTGCAATTTCACATGAATGCTTATGACAGATGTACCAACTTTAAAAAAAAAAATCTTGCTGATAGTATTGTCATCTATGGTCAAGGCCGAAAACTTTTCAGACTACCCTTGTATAAACTAGCTTTTTTCAAATGTAGTTTACTAAACCTTCTAATAATAGCTTTCTAGCACCTCAATGTAGAGGTAACTATTTTTTAACGGAATATGTAGTAGACATATTTTTGTAATGGCTGACACATGTACAGAAAAACAGAATCTATTTAGTTTATAATATATTTCATCATATGGTACAAGGGCATCATCAGAGAGAGAGAGAGAAGCAAAAATCTTTTAATATAAAACAAAAAATTGAAAGTTAAATTAACTTACGCATCATAGTCTGAGGTAATACTGATGTCATCATCAGATGTTTGGTTATCATCTGGAAGCTGAAAAAGAAAAATGAGCATTCAATTAAAGATCATAAAGATGACAGAAAACATATCAAAGAAAAAAAATGAAATTTTATATGCCCTGTTTTATTTATCTCAATCATATTCTGAGATTGTAGTAACAGAACTGTCACATCATTGTCATTTCAAATGGGAATATTCAAAAGAGAGAGAGAGAGAGAGAGAGAGAGAGAGAGAGAGAGGTGAAAAATTGCAGTAGCTTAATTCGAAGAGTTAAGTTAGTGTGCTGAACTCTCCATCATTAAAGAATGACACAGATAAAAGAAAACGTTCAAGGGAGCATTTTCTTTGATCTTTGGGGCTCAAGGGCTCAAATATGAATGAGACTGTCATTTATAAGATGCAAGCAGTAGCAGTGGGCACAAGGAGATATTCAGTTCACATACAGTAAATTCCAGAAGCATCAAGAATAAGGATGAGGAGTTTTTACATGGTTAGTTCAGCTTGGCTCAAAATTTATAGACACTGGAAAGACTGGGGTGACAGATGATGATATAATGGATACTTTTTGGAGGGGAATACAGTGAAAACTTGATTGGGAAAGGATGGGGGGGGGATACACCTAATAAAAGCAAGAAGAATTGCAATCACAAAAGTAGAAGTTCAGTATAAATGCAAGGTAAGAGGAAGACAATGCATTTGATGTATCTGGTAAGGTTAGCACAAAATATAGAGATTGTTGCTAAAGGGCAGGAGAGATGATGCAAAGGAAGATGTAGAATGCTGTATCAGTAAATTAGCTCAATGAGCACAGAAGGGCAAACAAATCATTATAGGAAACCCACACCTAGGAGGACAAAGATTGAAAGGAGGAAAGGGTACATTGGGGAGACAAATTGGAATTAATGCAGTGACTGAGTAATAATTACCTAAAACAGCAAATGACAGAAGAGACATGGGGTTTGAGAGTACCGGATCTGGTGAGAGCATCAAAGACTGTATCTATAACCAAGATAAATATTTTGTCTCATACTACAGAGTAATCTTGCAGTCTTGCTTTAGGAGGCTAAGAAAATCTGATCTTGACAACCGCTATTTTGCAAAAAAAAAAGCATTAAGCCTGATATTAGAATTGGATATGTTACACTTAGCTCTTTGCTTTATACAAATGATATTGTACTCCTAAAAACATCCAGTGCAAGTTTCCAGGATTCTCTAACTAAACTTTTGAAAATCAGCAATAAAATGATGAAAACTATGAAAATAGGCAGAAACAATGACCACATCAACTGCATTCTGAATGGAGAGCCTATAAAACAGTAAAATACCTCAGCAATTTAGGCACAATTTTTAGTGAATATTGCAAGTTAAATCTTGAAATAGACAACAGAAGTGTATAAACAACAGAATAAAAGGGGCAATTAGCTAAAACATCAAACTACAAACCAGTTTTAATTTATGGATCTGAGAGTTGGGTTAAAAATAAAGCACTTGATCAAAGACCACAGATATCAGGGTTCTGAGAAAAATTAGGAGAAGGAACAGATGGCATTAAGAGCAGAATCATATTAAAAATGAAGATATTAGAAAGGAACTTGACATTATTAGCATTCTAGAATGTGTAAACAAAGGTAATCTAAGGTGGTATGGCCATTTAATAGAGTGGGTGAGGAAAGGTTAGTCCAACAAAGGTGTTTAATACCAAGATGGCAGGAAAGAGACCCAGAAGAAGACCAAGGTTAAGGTGGATTGATTCAGTCAGAAGTGCCTTCAAAGCATGAAATGTTAGATACAATACTGGAGTGCTGACAAGTAATAGACTAATTTTCAGGAAAGTTGTGGATATGAGATTAATAATAATGTAAACCTAATACATTTATTGTAGTGCCATCACAGTAGCCTGAAAACCCCTTGAGGGTGCATATCAGGAAATTGATGATGATTTCTCAACTATTTGTCATAAAGTGAAAATTGATCTTGACAACCTCTAAATTTTGCCTAAACCAATTTCACTCTCGAACTTACTCTTACATAATTTTTCTCAGCCTCTTCTCAGTTTGCTTGCATAAATCTTACCTGGGCCACTAGGTAATGGCCCTGGTAAATAATTCCTCTAATTCTCAAATTCAGCTTTATTATAGGTGGAAACTATGACGGCGCTACTCCAATCATCTGGAATTTGACCTATTGAATTATGCAGTGTAGCAAATGAAAACTTTTATACCTTCATATTTTTGCATTTCTGGTCAAATATCATCTACTCCAGCTACCTTTCCACATTTCAGGCTTTCTAATCCACCAGAAATATTGATGGATACTCCTGTTATCATTTCTCTTGAATATCCTAATCTTCAGTTTTTGAATCACTGTTATTATCTTTGATTACTTTCCAAGTGCTCTTTCCTCCATTTTAAGCTTTTTAAATAGCCCCAGAATATTTTGCCACTATCCTAATATTTATCTTCTATATTCTTACTGGTCTTCCCATGACTTTTTTTTTTAGCTACTTTTACATAGAGCTTAAGTCTTACATTTTTCTCTGTATTCTTTTAGAGCATCTGCCAACTTATTTGCTAGGAGCCTTCAGTATTCTTTCTTCTTTTCCAGGACTGCTCTCTAACTTCTTGTATATTACAGTGTTCTTATTTTTCTATCCTTGCAGACAACTTCACCACATCTTTGTGAATGTGGTCATTCGTCGCACCTTTAATGACAAAAGATCTATTATAATGCTATATGTTTGACCCTGGACACTCTCTTCATGTTACTAACCTCCTCCTCCTTATTCATCAACAAACTCTTTTAGATGTTGAAAGTTTTTCCACTTGGTTATATTATAAATTAAAGATGCCGGGAAATTATATTCTTGGTTTCATCCTTTATCCAAGTGTAAGCAAACAAAATTTGCACATGAAGTAACTTCATCAACCTTGGTATCATTTCTGGGTCTGGCTCCCACCAATGAGACCTCAATAAAGGTCAAAACTGGTCTGGGTAGTGGTCCTTGCCATAATGCATAGCATTATACATGTCTTAAGAAGATGTGCATTGCATTATGGGATACTAAGGTAATTAATGTGAAGTCATTAGCCTCTATATATGAGTTGCCCTGTCATGAAGTTACTTCATGTGCAAACTTTGTTTGCTTCCCCTTGGATAAATGATGAAACAAAGAATATAATTTCTTGGCATCTTTAATTTTTAACTTTTAGATGTTCTATCTCATACTCCAAAAGTTTTGTTTCTCTTTTCATTTTTCATGAGCTCTTGCCTAAACTCTTCCATTCCCTTTGCTATCATTATTATCAACTTCCATCTGATTTCTGACTATTCGACAACATTTTTTGAAATGCTCAAGTGTATCATGCAGTGGCGGCTTGTATATAAACACTGCGGCACTCCCAAGGAAAAAAACAAAAAAAATTAAATTTTGTTTGTGTTTATAAATAATAACAATGCTTACAACATTATATAAATATAATACATGTTAAAGGTTATAGCTTATGTTTCGACATTGATTGAATAGTTAATAATTGGAATTGTTCGATTAATGCTTTAGATTACGAAACAAATGCACTGCGATCTAATGCAGTGTCGGAATTATCACGTTCAGCCAATTGCAGCTAGACTCGCTGATGTTCGTTTGCACTTATCACGACACGTAACAAGTGAATCCGATACTGCTCGTTTGAGCAATGTCGCTACAGATAAAATGTATGCTTGTGCATGTTATTTCTGTGTACGAAACTTTTATTATTGGTGTGTGTGTTCGTGGTGAGGGTGAAATATTTTTAATAAAACAATTTTTTTAATATGTAAATTTATTTATTAATAAATTGGTTACTGATTAGGAAAAAATGAATTATTTTTCTTATTTTGTATATATGCAGCACCACGATTTAAAATTTTCACCTGCCGCCACAGGTATCATGATAATTCTCACACATTAATGATGTTATTTCTTTCACTCAAAGTCCACAAACGTTTAACATTTTTTAATATATAAAGTAATTCTTACAATGCATTCACTGGGAAAAATCCAGGGCAAAACTCAGTTTTCAACCTGAAGTTTTCCTTGTTGATGCATGCTTTCTCAGCGACACAATTTTCACAATGTCTAACTTCAACAAGCAGCTAGAACATCAGGATAAGAAACTGCACTGGAGAACACTTGTATCCAGCCTGATAAAAATGAATCATTATTATAAGGTAAAAATCACACCAAACTATTTATAACAGGTTTTCTTCACGGAGTTTCAAAAACTGTTATGTTCAAGCACGACTATTATTATTATGATGATACTCCATGCAGTCAGAAGACTCATTGTGGGAGATCCATTATTCACACAATACCTTCTGCGATGAGTCTGTGACTCCATGGACGTCAGATGATGATGATAATAACATCCCTGATAATCACACTCTTACACAATGTCAATGCGTGATCTTGCGTTCTTTCCCATCCTGCTATTCACTGAAAATGTCTTCAGTTTCAATCTTATATAACTCCTTTAATAACTTGCATGTTCTCCTTTTTCCCACCTAGAAGTTAGTTTTTGAAGCCCTAAAACCTTCAATCTATTCTCGTATGGATTCAATCTATTCTCATTTCAGAGACCTGCCACAATCTTTGTCACTTGCCTGTGGATCCCCTCCACCACTGCATTCCCATGGGATTCAGGTGTCCAGATCTACACGTAGTAGTCCAGATGTGGCCTTATTAAAGCCTTATAAAGGGGAGCAATAACTTCTCTATCCCTACTTAAAGCCATATAATCTGATGTGCTGTTTTGGTCACCTTTGCAACATGCCCTCTAAACTAAGTCCCTGTCCACAATCACTTCCAAGTCCCTGGACTAATCAGCTTCCTGCAGTTCAGTTCCATTTATAATGCAGTAACAGCTTGTGATAACTTCTTCCTACAGTGCATCACCTTACACTTGGCCACATTAACTGGCCGTTTACCTTTGCCCACACTGCTAGTCTATTTAAGTCATCCTACAGGATCTCTACATTACCTTCATTCAACATCACACTTCCCAGTTTTGCATCATCAGCAAATAATTGAACATATTCCATCAAATCAAATCCTATATAATTGATGTGCAAATTTGACAAATGAGGACCAAGTACTGAGTCCTGTGGTACATCGCTGGTCACCTGCCTACTCCTGGACCCAACTCCTCTACAAACCACTCTTGATATCTACCCATCTAATCCAAATCACTAGATTCATATCTATCTCCATTTGCTCCAATTTATGCAACAGAGTTCAATGTGA